>NC_141029.1:25447500-25707500 GCF_052040795.2 Danio rerio | reverse complement strand
AGAAGGGAATAAGTGGAAGGACAGTAAGTGAGGTAAATGTGTTGGAAGTAAACTCTGCAGGGCTGCGCTCCTCCAGTTTGACATCCTTAATCCACCCACACACGTGAAAAATCTTATCTATAACAAGGAGTTGAAATCCAACAAAATTCCATGAACTGTGTGCTAAAAATAATTTAGAAGGTGCAATCACTAGCAATGTTCCATATACCATGTGATGAGAAGAAAAAAATGAGACTGACAGAATGTCGTGTTATTCTGCTAGAATTCCAATTGCTTCACATTATTAATTACTCCAATTCCAGGATTCCTCTCAAAAATCATGAGGGTATCAGGGTATCCATGATATATGTCTGTACTAACAATCATGTTATATATACAGTTGAAATCAGAATTATAAGCCCCCCTGAATTACTAGCCCCTATGTTTATTTTTTTTCCCAGTTTTCTGTTTAACAGAAGATTTTTTTTAACACATTGCTAAACAATAGTTTTAATAACTCATCTCTAATAACTGATTTATTTTATCTTTGCCATGATGATAGTAACTAAAATTTTACTAGATTTTTTAAGATACTTCTACACAGCTTAAAGTGACATTTAAAGGTTAAACTAGGTTATTTAGGCAAGTTATTGTATAACAATCGTTTGTTCTGTAGACAGTCGAAAAAAAATATCCTAAAGGGGTTTATAATTTTGTCCATAAAATGGTATTTAAGAAATAATAACAGTTTTTATACTAGCCGAAATAAAACTTCTTTTTTTTTCATTTTAATGCAATTTCAGCATTTCTGGCTAAACAAAAAAAAATTGTCTTCTAAATGCCTTGTTTTACCTTATAATTATCACAATTTACTCTTATACCGGCGTGTGTGTGTGTGCACGCGCTATAAATACTTGGTTTATGAGACAAATGTATAAGACAAACTTAACAGTAGGGACAAAAATGAAGCTACTCTAACAGTAGTAAAAGACAAGTTATTAAGATTATTTTATCAGGAAACACAGTATAAAAAATTGAGATACTTGAAAAAGAACATTGATCAAAATAAGAGAACACTTTCAGAAACCTCAGTTAGTGGAGTTAATCTGGCACACACCTTCAAGACGTTGTTTGTACAAGTTGCCTTGAAGCGCCCCAACACATCTTGGTATTCTGTGCTAGTTGGTTGCAAATTGAACTTTTTGTTTAATTCATTAGACCCCATTGCATCCCAATGCTGTGGAATACTTTCAGTTGCTAAAAGTAAAAACAATACACCATTACACACATGGTTAAATATATTATTATTTGTAGTGCAATAAAACCATATCTGATTGACAAATGTAATAATCTTACCTTTCAGTTTGTCAATGCGTCTGATGTTCATCTGGTTTCCACCAGCATTGTTCACTGCAGGACCTTCAGGCAGTTTAACCCTGTAAGTTTGGCCTTGGAGGGTGATACTGGTGTCTGCAGCTTGTCTGGCAAGGGCCTTTTCCAACTCAAAATTTGTACGTTCATCGAAACTCTTATATTGCCCACCCTGTTCAAACTGCCAATCCACAAGTTCACTCATCAAATTCATTTCCTTTTTTAGGATCTCGTTTTCTTTGGCTGACTTGAGCATTTCATTGATTTCGTGAGTGGCCTTTAGCACATCTCGACTAAGACCTTGTACTATGAGTGTTGCCTTCCCTGGAGACTCATCTGAAGCTTTATTGGCTTTGTATTCTAGCCGTATAGTCACATCTATGGTGCTTTGCAGGTCCTGGATTCGCTGTTGGTCTTTATCTGATAAGGTAAGTATGGCTGTGTCTGTGATAGACTGGAAAACTTGTTCTTTAGTGATCATGTCCTCTAAGAAAATCTTTGCTTGATCCACTTCTGCTTTTGATGGTCCACAGATAGAAAAAAATACTGGATCGACTTCCACACCATCAATGACAAAGTCTTTGCCACCATGTTGTTTTATTTCTTTCTCCCAAGATCCAGTGAGGTATGATTTAGCAGTGGCTGCAAATGCTGCAAGTTACACAAAATTTAAATCTTTAGACAACTGTAATTTGATAACTTTGCTGTTCATGTTGAGCACAAAACATGCATCTAACAACCCCAATTGCCAAAGAGGTAAAATTTTGTAAAATGCAATGAAATCTACAATTTTTTAATGGTTAATTCTCCAACTTTTATTGAATTAACAAAGACAACATTTCTAGTGTTTTAGTGTTTGCACAGACAAAATTTTATGTATTTTGTAAATGTAAACAATTTTTAGTTTTGATGGCTGCAACACACTACAAAAAGGCTAGACAAAGGCAAAATATTGGCAACAGGCTCAGTGGTTAGCACTGTTGCCTCACAGCAAAAAGGTCGCTGGTTCGAGTCACGGCTGGGTCAGTTGGTGTTTCCTAGTGGAGTTTGCATGTTCTCCCAGTGTTGGCGTGGGCTTCCTCTGGGTGCTCCAGTTTCCCCCACTGTCCAAAGACATGCAGTATAGATGATTTAGATTAATTAAATTGACCATAGTGTATGTGTGTGGATGGGTATTTCCCAGTACTGGATTGCAGCTGGAAGGGCACCCACTGTGAACATATGCGAGATAAGTTGGCGGTTCATTCCGCTGTGGCGATCCCTGATGAATAAAGGGACTAAGCTAAAAGAAAATAAATGAATAAATGAATTAATTAATAAAAAGCAAAAAAAAAAAAAAAAAGTGAAAAGGTTAAAGAATTTATTCCTTTCTTTTCGGCTTAGTCCCTTCATCGACCCGGGTTGCCACAGCGGAATGAACGGCCAACCTATCTAGCACATTTTTTACAGAGCAGATGCTCTTCCAGCCGCAACCCATCTCTGGGAAACATCCACACACACTCATACACTACGGACAATTTAGCTTACCCAATTCACCTGTACCACATGTCTTTGGACAGTGGGGGAAACCGGAGCACCAGGAGTAAACCCACGCGAACGCAGGGAGAACATGCAAACTCTACACAGAAATTCCAACTGACCCAGCCAAGGCTCGAACCAGCGGACTTCTTGCTGTGAGGTGACAGCACTAACTACTGCGCCACTGCGCTGCCCAGGTTATAGAGCATCTTTAAATGAGCATCTTTGTCTTTTGTCTTAAAGCTAGACTATTGCTTGTCATTTTGTACCACAAGTTAGGATGGCCAAAGTTGTCAAAAAGTAAAAATGCATTTCTCGATGCAAAATTTCAACCTATTTAGGTCTTACATCAAATAACATCTATAAAATTGTACAATCATCGAGGGAATCCAGAGAAATCCCAACCTGCGTAGAGCAAGGGAAGAAACCTCAAGTGACATTGGATGAAAAACTGTCATGTAATGTTAGGTGAAGCCACATGAGCACAGGACAATTTTAGAAAACCACCGTCACTAAACATTATAAGCTGCTGCATCAAGAAATGCCAGTAGAATATTTGTTCTTCATGGACAAAGCTATACATCAGTTTTGTGTAGTGATGCTGCTGTTTCTCCAGATCACAGCTTATCTCTAAATGTCAAAAGACAATGAAAATGTATGCTGGGCTTAGAGTCCACATTTCAACTTGTCTCTGGGAAAAACAAACTCAGAGTCCAAAAAGACCAACCAGACTTTCTTTACAGACAGAAGCAAACATCTTTCTTGGTTCTTGGATGCAGCAGACCAATCAAAATGGGACACTGGCATACTGTATGTGTGCAAAGGTACCATTGACATAGATGCATATGGAGAATACATAGACATTTACTGCCATCACAATGCCATCTTTCACTGAAGGCCTCTGGCTATAAGATCAAGAACACATTTTAACTGTACTACAGCAGCATGGTTTAGGAAACAGTGAATGTGCTTGAATGGCCTTATTTCCTTCCAGCTCTGTATGCTATTGAAAATGTAAGACCACTGATTGCTTAGCATTAAAATTTTTGTATTATGTCAGATTGTGCAAAATCTTTGAATAACATTTAGTACTCTGAGTTTCCAGATGATTAAATGGCATGTTTGCACTGCAGATGACCTCCTGCATCAAGGAGAACTGCATCTTCTGTTGTGATTTTCTGTCCTTTAACAAGCTGGTCACAGTGACACTTTGCTAAACATGCATATGTCCCAACTATTTTGAAGTGTGTGGCAGCCATTGAAATCAATATTAGTTTACATTTACAAAATACTATTTATTTGCTCTCTGAAAACATGATGAATCTTTAAATAAAGGTTAATGAGAGTCAGCAAATCAGATATTTTGTTGCATTTATGTCCCAACTTTTTCAGTATTGGGGTTCTAATAATGAAGCAGACTTTATTCTGTTCTATGACTTTAAGTTGATGTGAAGTGATGAGACGCTGATTACCTTTGATTTTTGACCATGTACTCTCTTTCTCTTGTTTGGCAGGTCCAGTTTCTCGATTCTGCATACTTTTGAGGAACTCGGGGAGCATGTGTGCCTGAAACACAACTAACCTGATCAGCTTGAGACTGGACTGGGGAGTCTTTCTTAGCATCTCCAGCATACCATCCAGCATGGAGTCTGCTACTTGACCTGGAGACAAACCTGCTTGTCCTAAAAAAAAATATGTTTTGTCACTATACTCCATGTTCATTATAAAAGTAAAAGTTTAAACTGACAGCATAAGAATAACTATGAAGAGCCTTTAAAAATAATGCTAATCCAAAGGATAGAAATAGTAAAAATAGTATTACTAAACAATGAAGATCAAAATAAGGCTACAAAAAAAAAAAAAAAAAAATCCACTTTTTACTTTTCGCAATGACATAATTTTGATAAATCAAAACTGGTAGAAATTATAGTAGTGGCTGTGCAATGCTAGAAAAGCAATGATTGTAGCATAAAGAACTAATAGTTCTGAAAGTTACAGTAATCAAAATAATTGACTAACTCTTGTTTTGAACAATTTAAGGACATCTGTGGTATCTGTAGTCTCTTAAGCTGTTCTGCTGTGATGTTGATCAGCTTCCCTTCAGTCTCTCACAGTTCACTGACTGTTTTTTGGTTTCTTAGCCATAACGTCACCAAAAATTTTGAGAACATCAACTAGGTATTACTTTACAATAAGTTTGTATTAGTTAATGTTAGTTAAAGTGTTACTAACATGAACAAAATATGAACATTACATTTATGACAGCATTTGTTCATATTAGTTAACATTAGTTAATAGAAAAATACAGTTCTTCACCCTAGAAATATAAGGTTCTATCTGACATTTTTGTCAAAATAGAGTTATTGACATATTCCTATTAAATGACAACCTATTTACATTATGGGATGTTTTTTTATAAGTTGTTTACATTTTAAAACTTTTTTTTATTAAAAAACAAAAACAAATGTTAAACACATACTGTTTGCTATATGGAATACAAAAACTTTGAAACTCAATATTGCAAAATCATTCAGAGTGCAGATAGAATTCCATATAATTCCAAGGTGACGAGTTGTCCATTGTTAGTTCACAACGCACGGTGCATGAACTAATGTTAACCTGAATTTGGATGTTAATAATGCATTAGTAAATGTTGATGAACTATGATTAAGAAATGCTGTACAAGTTTTGTTCATAGTTAGTTCATGTTAGTAAATATTAACTAATGAAACCTTATTGTAAAGTGTAACTAACTGGGTTTTATTTTTGGTTTAAGCTTGACCCATTTTTTTCGTGTATGTTTGACATGTTCAAGTCAACTGAAAATTTTCTGCCAAAGTCAAAACAGCTGGAAAACATGCAATAATACTATTCTCTTTGGGAGACTTAAATGAGTTAGTGACATAGCAAAGTTGCAATGTTTTAATAATCACAGATATGGAATGACCATCTTTTCTTTCTATGGCTGAAAGGGTCATCTCGGGTTTCAATCTTGCAAAGTCAGTGAAAACTGTAAAATTAGGCTGCCAGTTAAATCGACAGATTATTAAAGAAATTACCACCAGGTTTTAATGTAACTCCAAGAGCTTTGAGGATTCTTAAAGTATTTCTTTAATTTTGATCAGTGTTCTTTTTTAATATCTTGAGTTTTTTTTATACGCTTTCAGATTATGATAAAATATTCTTAAAGCCTGTTCTTTTACTGCTCTTGTTTCAGTTATACCAAAATTTAGGAAACGTATAGATTGCTCTTTTTATTTTGATCTCCACTGTACATAAAAAACACTGTTTGCTGTTGAGCTTGTTCTTACCTGTACCAATAGCTGGAAATGCAATGGAGGTTAACTTTTCCTTAGCACACATTTCCAGAGCCTTTCTAACGTGTTTTTGGATCGTAATAGCATTACTCTGTGCTGCAATGTGGATGATTTTTTTACACTGTAAATTTCCTGCTTGAGTCATTATCAGTCCACTGTCAGTCTTGGCTCCTGAAAAACACAATTAGAAGACTCCACCTAAATTTGCTAAAACTCTTAATGCTTCAGTGCCCGTTTGGCAGATTAATAACTATTTCAGTATTATTTCAGTATTATTTAAGTATTATTAATTGTAAAATGTGATTCTCACCAAGTTGCTGGCACTCTGCTTCAACATTTGGACCAGCCTTATCCAAAATAGCCTTCGAGACACCTTGACAGTTTGAGATAAAACATTATTTTTAACATAACTCTCAGCTCAATCATCCCTAACTTGCGCTTTAGATGTCACGAGTACATGTAATAACAGTATTCCACTGATTCAGCATAAGACACTTTACCTGCTTTCAGTGTGAATTCCTTAGTAGTGGAGTTCACAATAACATCTGTTTGTTCAGTAGTAATATCACCATTCAGAACCTGAAGTGTTACTCCTCCCACTGTAGTCTCATGAATGCCAGATTTTGTTGTGACTTTTGAGAAGGGGCCTGTGAGTTCATTGAGAAATAATAATAATAATAATGATAATAAAAAACAAATTATGGTACAAAAGGCATCAAATAAGGATTTAGCTTAAATAGATATGTAAACATTGTATTTCATGTGAGAACAAGCTACAGCAAATGTGGCAGTCAGAATAAAATGGTAAGAATCAATATAAGATTAAAGTTATGGGCACCTGTACTTTGGGGTTGTGTGGAGTTACTTGCAGAGGCAGACTGGCCCAAAAACCTTTTGCTGAATTCATCTGTGAACACCTGTTGTGGACACCATAGAGTTGCCAATAATTCATTATTAGTGTAAGTGTTAAACATCTACAGAATTTTGATTCCACATAGATCTACAGAATAAGACAGACATTATACATATTGTACCTGGATGGTTTGTGTATCTTTGGGGTGAAGAACAAATGCCACTTCCTGTATGTGTTTAGAACTTCTTTTAGTGCTAAACTTGAAGACTGAGTCCAGCATTGTACTGACTACCAGTGGCTTTGGAAATCCCAGGTTTCCAGTGCCAATAGCAGAGAATACAATGGAGCTCTGCTGACGCTGCTCTGCCTTACTCAAACATGTATCCATCACATTCTCCAGCACCTGCTCAAAGAGAATAAAAACACTTTTAAAAGCATCACGTTTTAATGTAATACTCACTTAAAATCACTCAAATATCACCTTTTGCTCATTTCCTTGTCCCTGATTCCAGTGTGGTACAACAGCATGGAACACCAGTTTATTCTTCAGGTTTGCTCCTGCTGTTTCAAAGACTGCACCACAGCTTGCAGGGCCTGTGGCTTGCTGATCGAGCAGATCCTGAAGCTGTGGACCAGCTGCTTTAAAAAGGGCATTTGAAACAGCTCCAACGCTAAGTTTTAGATCACTGCTCAGAGTGTTCACAACAACATCCATCTGTACAAAAAAGCAGATTTCAACAGGTTGGCACTGAAATTATGTTTTTTACATAAGAATTTAGTTCATCCTAAAATGACAATTTTGTAATCCTTCATTTTTTAAATCATATTTTTCCAAGTCCATAAATATTTTGTTCATTATTGAAACACACTGAAAGAAATATTGAAATAAGGGACATTTCTGTCTCTCAATTCACCTAAACCCTGACCCTTTAAAACTACTTGTTTGGTTGTCACTTGTTAAATAATTCAGCTTCTGTGACCAAATTTAAATGCTGCAATTATTGTCTGTTAATTAATGTTTAGATGTGATTAAACACTTAAATTAAATCTTTTCCTCATTTAAAAAGTGCTGTCACTTTTAAAGACTTTTAGATATTTATTTTGTATTAATAGACTGTCAATGGACAGTCACGAATCTCAAAGATTTAATTAGAAATTTCTTTATTTGTGCTCTAAAGCTTAAATTTTTTTATGAGTTTTCAACATGAGGGTGCAGAAATGAATAGAATTGTCAGTTTAAAGTGCACTGACATTTTCATACTTTAAATACACAAATGTAAGACATTAAATGCATAATCTGTAAACACTGAACTCACTGTCGTATCCTCAATGTTTCCTTTCATTAGGGTGATGGCTAAACCTTCTTTTGTCTGAAAACTTTCTGTTTGTGATGCTCCTTGAAAGAATGTGGTCAACTGATGTTGGCTTGGAGAAGCACTTGCTTTGTTTTGCTGTTGGCTGCTTGAACTGCTTCCAGTTGCGCTCTGGTCACTGACACCATAAACTTTTTTCACTGCAGCTTCTAAGGCTTGAACTGTCTTATCACTATTGTCAACAAGGTGAATCTTTGTCAATGCAATGTCCCCTTCGACAAAATCACAGAACTCCTTTATGGCTTTAACAATGGTGAATGCACAAAGGTCCAGTGGGAAACCAAACACACCAGAACTGATGGCCGGGATTGCTATGGACTGGAAGCTTTCTTGATCTGCCACATTCAGACTCCTCTTGACAGCTTTTTTCAGGAGCTTTTCAGATTCTTGAGGTTTAGAGGAATTATAATGTGGTCCTATTGCTAAAATGACATGTTTGCATTGCAGACGCCCTCCTGCATCGAGGAGAACTGCATCTCCTGTTATGAATTTCCGTCCTTTAACAAGCTTGTCACAGTCTTTCTGAAGTTTAGGACCAGCAGCATCAGAGAGTGCCTTTGCTAATCCTCCATCCAGTAGGAGGGTTTCTTTACACGCACCAACCACTGCATCCACTTGAAATGAACACATGTCAGCTTTGTGTACAGTAATCTCCATTCCCTCACGCGTTTTAAATTGATAGACAGATTTGACTTTTCGTGGTTGAACTGTGTCATGTGGGTGGTCAGACTCGTTTATTAACTGGACCAAACAATTCATATTTGCCTTGGCATATGAAACGCACATACGCTCTTTCTCTTTGAAGAAATTCTTTGCTCCTGGTTTAACTATTTTCATAGTGCAGTGATGGGCAGATGTGCACAAGTTGTCAAACAAAGGCACACAGTCACAGACATGAAGCTTTGGGCCACTGATCACGATGCTGTCATCTTTGAAATCCACACTCACTTTACCTTTCACCTCTCCGAACCAGTCTTGTTTTCTGTAATCTTTTATGAATGTGATAACAGTCTTATGAGCATTCAGAGTTTTCTCCATGTGAGAGTTTTCCTGAACAAAATCATATAACTGTTGTTCGACGTCATTAATGGAGTCTATA
This sequence comes from Danio rerio, assembly GCF_052040795.2. Taxonomy (NCBI): domain Eukaryota; kingdom Metazoa; phylum Chordata; class Actinopteri; order Cypriniformes; family Danionidae; genus Danio; species Danio rerio. The sequence goes on along the minus strand of NC_141029.1, from coordinate 25,697,990 downwards.
AAGCCAGAAACCACAACTTTGTTAGCACATGTCTGCACAGCAACAGTTGTGACATTGTTCTTTATGTTAGAGACAAGGTCTTGCCAGTCTGATCTTCTAAAAACACTGGGATCATCTACATCGAAGCTCAGATGACCCAGGTCTGTCTGCAGCTGCTTCTCGCCAACACTCAAGTCCTTGTCTGTTTTCCCAAGAAGCAAAACTCTCTGTCCATCAGCTTCTAAAGCTACATTGACTCCTTTGTTAAAAAACAAATCTTTGGTCATCTCCTCCAGATCCTTCTTAAGCAGAAAATCTAAAACAGACTGATTGAGTTCAGTTGGTTTACGAATCAAATGAAGAACGGCCTCCAGTATCTTGTTTTTTGTTTCCAGGACCTCATCTTTTAGACCATAAAGAGTTAACTTTTGGCTGTGCACAAGATATGTTATGTCCATTTCTGGAAATTTGTCATTAGTTTCTTGTTTCAAACCATCACAGAGAACAAGATTGTAAATAGATGGAGTCATGCTGATTTCATCTGACTCGCTGCCCTTCTCTCTTTGGATTTTTTGGGTGATTCTCTGGACAGTTTCTTTCAGAGTTCCCTCAATGTCGTTCACCTGCTCTTTCAGTCCGGCTACAGCTATTGTCCCTTCATCCGCATAGGGAACTAGTGTGACTGTCTCTTCTGCCACTGTTTTGTAAATTTCAGGCTGTACATCTGTCCATGCATCTTTCTGAATGTGGAGCTCAACGGATTTGAACTTAGACATTGACATGGTGAACCCAGAGAGGGCATTTTCTCTCCAAGTCTGAATGAGTTTCCTAGTCTGCTCACCTTGGTGAAGTAGGGATGGCAATGGACTAATCTTTACTTCTAAAGACTGAAATTCCATCTCACAAAAATGACAGGACATTGCTTGCTTGACTGAATTCAAAGATATTTGGTTTTCCTTTAAGTGGTGCCACACATTTCTATCCATTTTCTCAATGAAAGCCTCAGGAAGTTTCAGGGTGGGTCTGTCTTTGCCATATAAAGCTGTTTGTAGTTTTTCATAGTATGGCAGTACTTTAAACGGATGTTTCTTAATCTGATGTGGCAGTTTGAGGACTTTTTGCACATCTGTAAGCACATATTGTATAGTTTATACATATACAGCAATTCAAATGAAACAAATAAATCAAATGTAGCACTTTTTTCACCTTCAGGATTTGCAAAAGTAATTATTGCTGACTCATCTGTTTCAACTGTTACCCCATCGTCCTCTATTCCTCCAAATTTCTCAAAGTAGAGCATGAGGTAGTCTGGGTTTGTGTTCGGAGGTAGGCCTTCAGCTTTCACTTTAAAAGTCTTCTCAAGCAATCCCACTTTCATGTTTTTCTTCTTAACCATTGCATTGCTTTGACAGGATATGATGAAGTTCTCTGTATCTATGGGATTAAATACAGGTAACAGAAAAAAAGGAAATGTGATCAACACACTGATGTTGGTAGTTTTCCCCTCTTGTATTTTGTCTGAGAAGTACTAGATCAGGGGTGGCCAACCCTGTACCTGGAGAGCCACCTTCCTGCAGATTTCAGCTGCAACCCATATCAAACAGACCTGCCTGCAGTGGTGGAAGGAGTAAGTGAGAGTAAAAGTACACATTTTTAAAACTACTCAGTAAATTATAATTCCTGACAAAACTACTCAATTACAGTAATTTGAGTATTTGTAATTACTTACTTTACACCACTGCCTGCCTTTAATTATCACGTGGTGTTCAGGTCCTAATGAATTGGTTCAGGTGTGTTTGATATGGGTTGCAACTGAAATCTGCAGGAAGGTGGCTCTCCAGGAACAGGGTTGGCCACCCCTGTGCTAGATGACACAACAAATGACTTACCCTTTCTATTGGAAAATGTCACCACAGCACAGTTGCTCTCTGGTATTATTTCAATGCTGAAGTTGTTTGATTCAGTTGAAGATCCTCTCAGCACATTTTCCACCAGAATTGTTAGAAACTCTTGACTATTGTTTTGAATGTTTTCAATTACAGCTGATCTAATAGTTGTGTCTTCTTCATTCTCCTCAGATGACTTCTCCTTCTCATCTTCTTCGTCTTCCCTTGCTGGTTCACCTGAATATAAAATGTCATACATTTGAAAAATTTTGAAATCATGTCAACTCTGCACACAACCGTCATGACATAACAAGACACTCATTATAACCAGTAATATTGTCTGCATTCAGCATGGTGTGACACAACAGAAAATCATAACAGTAAGCTCACAAATCATTTTATTTTCATTTCAAAATTAAATGTATTAAAGGCATAATTCACCCATAATGAAAATGTAGTCACTGTTAATTCTCCCTTAAGTGGTTCCAAAATGTTTTGAGTTTCTTTAACCCTATCGAACACAAAATATATTTTGAAGAAAGAAGAAAACCTGTAACCATTGACTTCTATAGTATTAGTATGTTTTCGACTGGAAGTCGATGGTTACATGTTTTCAGTTTTCTTCAAAATGTCTTCTTAACCTCAAAAAGATTAGCAAGGAGTATGGCTAATTGATGACAGAATTTTTTACAAATTTTTTACAAATTATTTTGGTCTCTTTACGCTTGGTATCCTGTTTGTGCTCCTGTATGTGTTTAAATTACCACATGCATTAAATCTTAGTCACAATATACTATATACATAATTTTTTTATAATAGGTATGAGACCACAGTCCCATAAAAGTACTTATGGAAGTGTACAAACTTTTAAACTTTAAAAGCCTTTAAAACTTAAGTTCTTCTGGTATGTTAAATGTTAATGCTATAAATCTAAAGAAATGTGGGCTTGATTTTTTGGTAAATGAAAGAAAACAAGTATCTGAGTTTTGAATTAGCTGCAAGCAATTCAAAACTTTATTGAGCAAACCACAAAATGTAGAGTTACGATAATGCAATGAAATAAATGCAAGAAGTCTTTGAAATTTAAAGAAGCTTGTTTATGAAATAAACAGGATTTGACAAACTAATTGATTCAAAATGTATCCCAGAGACAAACATTATACTAGATTATGTATAGTGGAAGAAGGTTGAACTAACGCCATCTATCTTAATGGGGTAGCACGGTTGAGAGGAGTCCAACTAACAAGAACTTGGTTTAATTTAAAACTTTTAAAAGTTTTGGACAACTTTCTTCATTTTTCCTCTTAGCAGTAACTACCTGAACTTTTTTAGCTATTAAAAAATGTTATTTATTTATTTACTTTAACATAATCGAATGTGGGCGACACAGTGGCGCAGTGGGTATCACTGTTACCTCACAGCAAGAAGGTCACTGGTTCGAGCCCAGGCTGGTTTACTAAGGACTAATTCATTAAAAAATAAAAAATAAATAAATGAATGAATGATCAAATTTCAAATATTCAATCTATAGCATTTTAATGCAATGCTGACTTCAGTATATATACATATTACAGTCAGTCTGTGTATTTAGTATATTCTTAAATTCAGCTAAGAGGTCTTTTACCGCTGATATTCATGTGATACGAATTTGCAGCCGGTCAGAGTTCATCAAACTTTGCATGTAATCCAGTGAAATATTAAACAGTTTCACATGATTTAGAGTTTTTGTATGCATATGCGAATAAAGTAAAAGGAAGAAAAATGTTGAGGGAAAAACACTTTTTGTATAGAATTTAAAATTGAGTGACAGATCATTTTTTTCTACCGTGTTGACAATCTTGATAATATTTTTTGTATGGAATACATTTGTATTTGTTATACCCAGTCTTTCATACAAGGAAAATGTATTATTAGACTCTGGAACCAATATTTAAATTTAGCAGCTTGTGAAGAAAAATATTGTGAAAACAGTGAATTTCAAGCAGGAGTGGAATAGAAAACCTTAAATCCATGCCTTTATCTAATTTGCCATTGTCTTTAATAAATTGTAACAGTTTTGATGTAATTCAGTTATTATATATATAATATTAAAATGTAAAATGCAAACAGAATAGGATAGTGTTGCCATCTTATTTCTCTAATTAAATTAAATTACATTGGAAATTTAATTGATCAAAATGACAAAACTAGTATTTAGATCAACAGGTTTTCTTGTTTAATTTGCAGTACAACATGCACCATTTTCCACCAAGGTCTAAAATAAAACCGATGTATCCTGTAAAGAGAAAGTGTCCTGGTGGTAATGACCAGAAGAGGGTAGCAGAACCGAACTTTTTGAAGCTGGAGAGAACTTACCCGCTGTGATTGTGCTGACTGAAGACGTTGCTTCCTAAAAAACACAGTTTACTATTTAGTTCAAGTCAGTGTATTAGCCGTAATGTTATATGCTACTCAGTTGGGATATATAATGGTGTTTTACCTGGGGATCTGAGGCCTCTGATGACGGAAGACTCACAGTGATTTTCATAGTTTTCTGACCAATCTTGAGTTCATGCGTTTGTTTATTAAGAACTCGCCGTCTCACTAATGTAAACATGAGAACACACATAAGTGGACAAATCCAATTTTTGTTTATATATAGTCTTTAGGTGCTGAAAATGTGTTAAGTTTCGTTTCTTGACTCCTCCCACTGTAACTAGCAACACGTTTCGATCTTAAACTATAAAAGTATAACGTCTGAATCATTATTTTAAGCATTCTAGATAATATGGTCTTTACTAAGATATTCATACAGGTAGGCAACTTTACCTTCCTCTGTTTTGAACCGAACAGTCGCTGTTTGTCCATCAGAAACGCTGTATTCCACCTCACAATCGCCCCCGTCGGATTTCTTACTCTGGAAATAGATTACAAACTTGTTTTTTAGTTTTGGAGTACGGGGGTCCCACTGGCCCTCCACGCAGAGAGCGTACGGGAATTCAGCATTATCCATGTCTGCCTGTCTGGTGACTGATGTGTTTGTCGAATACAGTCTAATACAAGGCACAAAACTTTCACTTTTGATTTCTGGTCATGCGTCCACCAGGCGGGGTTTTCCCAACAAAAACAGTTTCATCTACGAGCAAAAACCCGTTTCGTTGCTTAAATCTTCTCTTCTTCCTCCATTGCTGTTTCAGAGAGAAAAACAAAGAAAACAGCCAACCGTAGTAAATTAAATAAAGGTGAGTTTACAGATTTATGTTGAGTAAAACGCACTCGTTTTCATATAACACATTAAATTCTTTCGCTTTCGATTTTAGTTAAACTAACTTTTATATGTTTTTTGCCTTAACAGAAGTTTGTCAATCTCAAGGTAAGATATTTGTTTGTAATTTCAAAAACAACTGTCTTCTTTAGTAGCTAACATTAGTTAGCCTACGAGCTACGAAAGTCCCCTGCTCTACATTAACAACTGTTTGCTGTATAAAAACAAGCTGTCAGATAGCACACGTAATAGCCTAACTTATAGTTATCTTATATGAAATATTCACCTGATTGAAGTTGAAAGTGATTTTTAAAAATGTTTTTGTCTTTTTACGGTTCGTGGGATGTGGAATTGCAATCTTTTGTTGATTGTTGTTACACGAGGAAAAAAAAAACATACAGTCCTAAAGGAGCAGACCTAAATTTCTATATAAAAACGTCTCTTCCCAAACGTGTCTTCTTCAATAAAAGTTAGATGTACAGAATGTTGCAGGCTACATCCGTCGGCATTTTAATATAATATTTAAAATATGTATGTATTTGTTTGTGTTTAATTCCAGATGTCATACTGAGTTTTTTCTTGGTCAATTCCTGGTCAATAACAAGAGAATACTGAAAGATCCCTTTTTTTGCAGTAACAGTTACAACTATAAGGAATATAATTTTAGAGCTTTTATTAACCTTTTGTTAGCTACATTTTGCTGAAATTTAGAAAAATTTGTGTTGCTGAAAAGGGCAGCACCTTGGTGCAGTGGGTAGTAGCGCTCTTGCCTCACAGCAAGTAGGTCGTTGGTTCGAGCCTTGGCTGGACCAGTTGCCATTTCTGTGTGGAGTTTGCATCTAATCCCTTTGTTCGTGTGGATTTTTTTCTGGGGCTCAGGTTTCCCCCACAAGTCCAAAGACATGCGGTATAGGTGAATAGGGTATATGCGGAGCTAGTGTTTCTTCCCATACTGATAAACCTTCGGTGAACGGTTAATGTGACTTGTTTTCCATTTTATACACTTCTTTTTACAGCATCCATGTTGTAATTTAATTAAAATACAATCAGTTTAATAGACTTTGGCATTCATTTAATTGCTCAAATGTAAAACGACTCTCATGCGCCCATCAGAATTGGCAGGCTAGCGCAGAAGTTCTATTGAATATACTGGGGTAAGATAAATGTTTATATTTTAAAGAAATGGTGGGGAAATTCTAATTTAATGGATTGTTTAATCCACTTTATTTCGGATGTCCCTCAGCCAGTGAGGATTGCTGATTTTTAAAAAAAAACAGACCTTTAAACGTGCAGATTTTTTTTAATGGCATAAAGTTCACCGGAAGCACTTAACCCAGGTTACTGACAAATTAAAAGTCCTTTAGAAAACTTCCACATTTACCCTATTGGGTAGACTAAATTGTCCATAGTGTATGTTTGTATATGAAAATGTATGCATGTTTCCCAGTGATGGGTTGCAGCTGGAAGGGCATCTGCTGCGTAAAACAAATGCTGGATAAGTTGGCGGTTTATTTCGCTGTGGCAAGTGTAACGGAGGCCAGCTAGTCAGTGCTGTGCAGGTAAACATTACTCCTCTGACATCTAAAGGTGCTCTAGTGACAGATACAAGTGGCCATGGTCTTTAGCCTCCTTGGTAGAGCAACAGACTCCCATGCGGAAGGTCGCTGGTTCTGTACCAGCTCGAGCAGGTTGGATGGCGTAGGACTGGCAGGGTTACACAACCCCAGATCAATATAGGGACTAAGCCGAAAAGAAAATTAATCAATGTGTTGCTGAAAAATGGGATTGTCTGACTTGCAGGAAGTACAAATAACATTTAAGAGAAGAACAAATTAAGAACATATGCCAGCATAGAAAGGACAAAAACCTGAAAAGAAAAAAATTATCTTCTTATCTTAGTTATCACAAAAAATAGACTGTAAACGGTGTTCTTGTTATTTTACAGTACATTAACAAATGTTAACAAATATAACTTTTGATATATTGGGTTTGATTGTTTTTATTTTATCTAAACGCTATTTTCTCTCATGCCTTAGGCATCTGTGTCCTGTGGAAGCTACAAGCCATGAGTGACAAAGAACAGGGTCTGCTACCACTGGTTGCAGAGCAGGCTGCCATTCTGGCAAAGTGTGGAAATGCCTTTTGCCATGCTATAAATGAAAAATTTAATTGCACTGCTATTCTTCGCAATATAGAAGATGCGGGCTCCTTTACTAACACAAGTCGTGTCTTTCGTGCTGAAAAGAGGTACTTCACAGACCTGTCCAGCGGAGTGGAAATATCAGTCTGGAAAGATGATCTTACACGGCATAAGGTGGATGCTGTGGTCAATGCAGCCAATGAGAAACTACAGCATGGAGGAGGTCTTGCACAAGCCCTGAGTACAGCCGGAGGGGCAATTGTACAGAAATGGAGTGATGATTATATAAACAAATATGGAATAATGTCAGTTGGTACGGCTGTACGTGGTCCTGCTGGAGCTCTCCCATGTAAACATATCATACATGCTGTGGGTCCTCGAGTATCTCCAAATCCATCAAGGAAGGAGGTTGATCAAGCTGCACCGTTATTAAGTAATGCTATTAGCAGTATCCTACAAATAGTTGTCAAAGAAAACATTTCTTCTGTTGCAATTCCTGCTCTGAGTTCTGGCCTATTCAATTTCCCAAGAGATCTCTGTGCAGACATTATCGTAAAGTCTATAAAACAGTTCAATGCTTTTACTGGGTTTCAAGGCAAGAACATTAAAATCCATCTTGTCAATCATGATGAACCCTCAGTCAAAGAAATGGAGAGAGCTACTATTGCTATTTCAGGGCAGTCCAGCACCTCATACAGTGGAGCTCTTCAGGGAAGCATGACTTCAAGCAACATGATGCGATTTGGAACTGTGATGTTGCACCTTAAAAAGGGGGCAATTGAAGAAGAAAAAGTAAGACTAAAATTATTAAGCATTAAGGAAAAAAAGACCCATCAATCAAAAAGATCTGTAGCTCAGTGACATTTTAATAGTGTTATATTTTCAATTTTTTGACTAACTGCTAATAACTTTTATTTATTTTTAAAGAATATTCATATGAAAGCAAGGAATTGCTTTTAAGTTGAAAAGAAATAATGCATTGACATTCTTCCTTTATTTTGTAAATTTGTTTCCAGGTTGATGTAATTGTGAATACAATTGGAGCAGACTGTAATTTGTCCCTGGGGTTGATTTCGATGGCAATTTTGAATAAGGCTGGCAGAAAGATTCAAGACGACATTAACAGACAAAAATATAGTCCCAAAAATGTGTATGTGACCGGTGGGTATAAACTGAAGTGTCACGCAGTTTATCATACTGCATGTGCATTTAGATCTCAGCCCAACTCCAAACAGGTAAATTGTATTTTTCCCCAGTTATTCAGATCATTCTTGATGTAATCTGTACATAAATTATGTCCTGCTTTTGTTGTTTTTAGATTCTTTATGGGCTGGTCTTGGAATGTCTGAGAAAGGCTGGTTCAAATTACAAGTCCATCTCCTTCCCAGCTATTGGTACTGGTCATCTGGGCTTTCAGAAACAAGAGGTTGCTTCAATCATGACACAAGCAGTGGCAGAATTTGCCAAACAGAACATGACACTGGACGTAAACTTTGTTGTGTTTCCAAAGGACGATGGCATGATGGAGGTGAGGTATTCTATTCGTGGTCCTTGAATGAAGTGACATATAAAGTCACCTGCCTTAATAAAATATTACTCCCTGTAAAGCATTAAATAAGCATCATTTTAGCTTGACTTGAAGTACAAAGGTGGCCTAGTGTTTTTATGTACTGATTAGTACATATTTAGTATGTTGTATTTTATTGACAATTCAATCGGACAAACAAGAGAAAATAACAAAATATTCCATAAATATGCCTGGTGTATTTCAAAGTAAAACAAAAACAAAGTAAAAACAAAATGTGTGTATGTTGACAAATATAAAATGTAGATCAGACATCAGATAGGACAAAAAATGTAAGAAACATACAAGTTTCATGTATTTGCCACAACAGTAAGGAAGATGTTTTAGGAATTAATGTGTTTTATTGTAACACAATTTATTAGTTCAGGTCAGTTCTACTCCTTTCAATTAGCAGGAGCACAAATGCTCTTTTATGAAATGCATCAGAATGAAAAAAATCACTTTTCAAAAAACATCTATTGCAAATTTGTTTTGAATGCATACAATTTATGCACAGCACAGTGCATTTTATTAGATAAACAACTTTTTTATATCTTCTCATTTCATAATAATTTTTAGGCTTTCGAGCATGAGATGAAAAAGTGGAGACAAGAAGCAAAGTCACCAGGAGAACACAAAGACATGACAAGTGAGCAAAATATCTGACCTTGTTTTTTTATGTACTAAAAAGCTTCTTAGCAATTTCATAGTGACATACTGTACTTATAGCTAGAATGTAACAATAAATATACAAATGAAAACATGACATAAATGTTCATATAATACTCTTATATTGTTTTCAGGGTTTGCTTCAGCATCCAGAGAAACCTCAGCAAATAAAACACCCACGGTTGAGTTTCAAAGTGTCTCCACTGAAGCCATGAGAGAAGCAAAAGAATGGGCATGTAATATGCTACAGCAACCAGAGGAGAGAACAATAAAGAATAACCATGTCATATATCTTGGACAAAAAGATCACGAGTTCCTTCTCACTCTCCAAGAGATGTTTGATGTTCGCATTGAAGAGTTCTTCAAGAGTGGTAATGGTGGTATAACTATCACTGGAAGTCCCTCGGGTGTCAGTTGTGCAGCGATTGAGGTGGAGTCCATGCTTTGTAAGGCTCAGAATGAGTTTGCTCGAGCTGAAGAACGTGACATTCTCTATTCTGTGGTTCGCTGGAGTTGTAAAGATGAACCTTGGATACAAACACCTGAAATCAGTGCGATTTTGGAGAAAGCTTATCTGGCAGGGGAAGAACGACTTGAGATCAATAATTACATTGTCAACTTGCTTTTAAGAAATGTGACAGACACCAAGGGGAGCCTAAGCAGTGTGGAAAGGAAATGTAAGTTCTGACATGTTAAATTCACAAGTTTTTATTGTTGATGTTAAGTTTATATCTCATAAGATCTGATGACCGTATTCAATCTTTTTCACTTTTTGTCGCAACACAGGCCTGTTGGCTCCTGTCCAGTCTCTTAAGAGTTCATTTTTTGCAAGAGTACCTGTGACCAGACATGATTCTTTTGAAAAAGATGGAAAGAAAGCTTTCAGTGCTTCCAGGCTCTATATCGTAAAGGTGAGTAAACTGTAATCTCAACCACTACACTACATAATGTATTCTGCAAGAACATCACTGAAAGCTATCTTCATGAACCTATAAAGGTGCACAAGTTTGCTGGACCAACAATATTTTGCTCAATGTAGTCACTGTAATTTCAATTTGCCTTTTTGCTGTGCGTCAGTTTACATAATCTTTATTTCTATAAGCGCTTGGCTTTTTACAATGTGTCAAAGCAGCTTAACATAAATGAAAAAAGCTATAATCTTTTAAATTGGGGAACATTTCAGCTATTCAGGCAGGCAGAAGAGTAGTAAAGAATGATGGTGTAGTTCTAGTAATTTAAAACTGCTTCAGTTCAGTTTTGTATAAAGGTCAGTTTATTCAGTTTATTGTTATGCAAATGACAGTTTACAACGAAGAAGTCAATGAGGAAGTTTAGCACAATGCCATAGTACTAAAATAATCTAATGGCATGTGGTTGGACTGGTTGTTACAGGTGGAGAAGCTAGAGAACATCGTGCTGAAACAGCTGTTTGACAAGAATGGGCAGAGAATAAAATGCCAGCCGAAGCGCCTCTACCAGTGTGTGTCTGCTCAATACTGTGATCTCATCTGCAGAGTAGGCTTTCAGAAGGAGTTTGCCCCTCCTGCAGGTAACAGATGTAAAAACATTCAGAAAAGTAACTGGGTAGGCCCCAATAGCCTAGTGATAAAGTGTGCTGACATATAGCACTAAAGTGCTCACCGCGACCCAGGTTCGATTCTCAACTGGAGGTCCTTTGCCCATCCTTTCCCCCTTTCTCTGCTCCCCATTAAATTCCGTTCTCATCTCTAATGTCCTATGTAACAAAGGTGAACCCCCCCCCCCCCCCCCCCCCCTTATAATATATATAAAAAAAGGAAAATGAATTGGTAACGTTTTCTTTTCTTAAAGCATTACTAGTAAGTTTATGCAGTGTTTTTAAAGGGATAGTTCACCCCCCCAAAAAATTATTTACTCGCTCTTTGCTCACCTTTTACTTGTTCAAAACCTTAATGCGTTTCTGTCTTTGGTTAAACACAAAAGCAGGTATTTTGAAGAAAGCTGAACATCTGTAACCATTGACTTCCATAGTAGAAAAAAACTTCTGCGGAAGTCAATGGTTACAGGTTTTCAGGTCTTCTGCGTTCAACACAAGGAGGAAACTTATAAATGTTTGTAAAGTAAAGGGTATGCAAATGATGACAGAATTTTCAGTTTTAGGTAAACTGACGCTTTAAAGTATAAATATTGTTATTTTGATGTTAAACCTCAGGTTGCAAGATCTTCATTCAAGATGTTTTCCTTAATTTCTAGAAAAAAAGTATGGCAATGGAATTTACTTCAGCAGTTCAGTGAACGGAGCCCTGAAGCTGTGGAGTAATCCGGAACACGAACAGTACATCTACATTATTCAGGCACAGGTCCTCACTGGGAAATCCGCATATGGTTCTCCAGATTTAATTTTGCCCCCTTCCTTAACAGGAGACCCCTTGGAGCGTTATGATAGCTTGTCTGACAATGTAGAAACACACGTCATCTTCAGCAGTCAACAAGCTCTTCCTGAATACCTGGTCATATGTGCCAAATCAAGCTCTGTTTAGATGCTCACATTTTTTATTTGAAAATTGAAATCATTAGTCTCCTATGACTAGGTGAGTTATGATTATAGACATGATTAAACACTATTAAAAATGTAGATAAGTTCTAAACCTAAATTGAATCTCGCTTACTCTGCAGGTGAAAAATTGGGGTTCAGCATAATTTCTTTATTATTATTAAATAAATTACACTAGTACAAGTGTATTCCATGATCTAACATGACAGTATAGACAACTTATCTTACAGATTTCAGCATTGATGATAACGAGAAATGTATCTGAAGCACAAAATATACATATTAGTATGATTTATGAAGGATCATGTGATCTCCGCTTTGACATTACAGGAATAAAAATGAAAATAAATAAATATATTAAAATACAAAACAGGTAATTTTCAATTTTACACTATAAGATTAATTGAATTTTTGGTGTTTAAATAAATGAAGCTTTGGTGAGCATAAGCTGTTTAATTTCTGCATGAAAATTTCAGACTAAAATTTGTATAGTTTTTTTGTATTAAGACATTTGTAATAATTGGTGTGAAATGTAAATAATCATGGTTTTCTTGTTTCTCTATCGGTTGATCATAACAGAATAAGGGTTAATAGTTTAAAAGTATGCCTTTTATCAATTAATATAATACTAGCAGTCTCGGACAGTTTATTTTGTGAGTAATCAAAATCTTCAGATTCAATATGATTTGCACAGCTGAATAATATGGAATGCTTTGACATAAATAAAAGAATTCCAAATTCCAAAAAAAATTCTCTCATTATTGCTTTTATCTGAACATAATTGTGAGATAAAATAATTTATATATATATATATATATATATATATATATATATATATATATATATATATATATATATATATATAAAATAACTTTTTAAAAATTATTTTAACAGCAAATATAGCGATTGTTTTAATACTGATATCACCAGTCTAATATTTATAGAAATACATTTTAAGAATGTTTTAATACAAATCAAATTTTCAGCAAAGACAAATTGTAAAAACTATTATGGCTGCAGTCATTTTACACGTGTTAAGCCAGGCATACACTACGATTTTGGGTCAGATTTTGAGCCAAATTCTCTATCATATGACTCCCTATTGCCCCCTATAACCTCAAACTGCACTTTTAAGCCATTTGAGTGGTATCTAAAATTATAGTGGAGATTATGAAGTGCACTCAATCCATCCCACAATGCACAGCAATAATGAGTCTACAACCCATGTACACTTAACAGCTAGAAAATCCACAAAATGCACTGAGAGCTCGAGCGCCGAATAAATGGGTACATCCTATAGTTGTAAGCTTAAAAATAAAATATTCTTTAATTAAAGTAACATTTGTATATGACAGAAATCATTCATTCATTTTCCTTCGGCTTAGTCTGTTATGTTATTTATTGGGGGTCACCACAGCAGAATGAACTAACAATTTTATTATAAATAGACAGCTAGCTAAGTGTAAAATAACTATTACAAGGGGTGACCTAGGAAGTTGAAAAATCACCAAACAGCAAAGCACAAACAAAACGGCTTCCCTTCTGGTGTACTAAGTGCCCAAATTCACTCACTCTTTTCATTCATTCCTTCAAATGGACTACATTAGTAGACTAATGTAGGGTATTGTGAATGCTGGGATAGGGGGCAATTTTGGATACAGCATATGACTTCACCTGCACAAAACAGAAACAGGCACACACACTTGCAGGTTCAGTGGGGTGCAGTATTAACTGATATATTCCAGAACGCAAAGATAACATTTAAATGGTAAAATATTCTGTTCACATATTTGCGAGATATAGATCTAATTAGGAAAAAAACATCTACTGGAATGCAGACTGGATATATCACACTCTGAAGGGCAATTCAGAGTGAAAAACATCATGAGTGCCATATTAAAGTGTCGTTCCAAACTGAAATAAAGGATTTTGAAACTGATGGACACTTCAGGCCATGATCCTTTGAGCAGGGAAATTATTTGGTGTCACATAAAGGGACCCTCCAAATGGATTTAGGGCACAGAGATGAGCCCTTCCAAATGTAATTTCATGTGCACAGTGTGAGCAGTCAACTCGCTGCTGACCAATCGGACCGTATTGTGTGTGCACTATGCACATAAATCGTGAGGTTTGGTTTTACATCACGTGATCTTTCCATTCATTTTGAAAAAGTCGCACAGTGTATGCCCCATCTTAGGCAAATAAAGCTTGATTTATATTTAAATTCTGGTACTTTTTTCAGTTCAGGCTATACGCTGTTCTAAACAGTGTGTCAGGATAAGATGTTCACATATTAGAGTTGTTTAAGAAGTAAGCTAATGCCAGCAGAAGATGAGCACATCACATGACCTTGAATTCACCAGACAAGAAGCTTGAACCACCAGAAATATGCTATTGTCAAAGGCCTTGAGACAAAGTATCCTAAAACACAGTCACATTAAATCATATTTTCCTAAACAATATTATTGCTGTATTCTGACCCTTTATGAGTCAGTAGATTTTGGACATAATTCTCTAAACTATACACATTCATTTGCAATCCATACTTAGACCAGTTTTATCATGTATTATTTTGAATTCTAACTTAAGAATGTTTACACATGATCAAAGTAAAATAGTAAAGATATAAAGATAAAGATATATTAAAGATTTATATATTTTTTGCAGTGGATCTAGGTTCAGGCATCCACAAATGTGTGTATGTATCACAGTAAACTTCACTGTAAGAATATAAAAACACATTGACATCACTTCCCGAAATAAAGAAATTGCCCATTTAGAGAGAACAATTATATCTGATGTTGCTATAGAGCAACATAAATTAGTGTTTGTAAGACACGTCTGTTTCTCATGCCTCAAAGTGGACCATTACTGAACCAGCACATGCTGATTTGTGGTCAGAAATGAGCACATGCTAACCCAACATCCGTATATACTGTACACTCTTCTGATGAGGATGGATCATCCAGACACACTCACACAGTCATTTAAACAGCTCATTCTGCCTCTGAGATCTCCATGCCGTCCACCAGCAGTGTGTGAATGATGCCATCTCGTCTCTTGCCGCTGCTCACAGCTTTGATGCAGCAGTCATGGTCACCCAGAGTGAAGTGTGTCTCTGTACCGTCCTCCACGAACTCACCCTGAGGGAGAACAACATGACAGGTGAATGCTTTTCTCTTGAAGGGATGTTGTTATGGTAACCAGGTATGCTGTGTAACTGGTATGCCAGTATGTCCTTTCAAAGTGACAATCATCAAACATTGTTTACATTTTTACATTTTCATTGCACCATCTGTCCTGTCAGGGCACTTAATGCATTAGGTACTTCATTAAGTCACACCAATACATAGGATGACATGGTGGCGCAGTTGTTAGCGCTGTCGCCTCACAGCAAGAAGGTCACTGGTTCGAGCCTCGGCTGGGTCAGTTGCCGTTTCTGTGTGGAGTTTGCATGTTCTCCCCGTGTTTGTGTGGGTTTCCTCTGGGTGCTCCAGTTTCCCCTACAGTCCAAAGACATGCAGTACAGGTGAATTGGGTAAGCTATTGGGTAAGCTTAAGTGTATGTGTGTGAATGAGACCATGTGGGTGTTTCCCAGTGATGGGTTGCAGCTGGAGGGGAGTAAATCCTGCAGGAATCACATGAGATAGAAAAGAAAATCCCTATAAATCACGTGACTGCAATGGGCCAGTGTGTTGGAATCCTAATAACATGATACACAAATTTAAACACAAAAGTAACTTTTATATACTGAACTATAAATTTGAATTTTAAATTCAATTCTAGTTGCTCTTTCTCTTTTTACTCTCCTACTGTTTGGTGTGACTGGTTAAGTGAACATACACATACATCCATAACATTTAGGGGTGGTAGTGCAAAACACCAATAAAATAGACAGGATTTTACCAACTTTTTTTCATGGGATAGAATTTATTTATGTGTTGGCAGTGGGTCCAGTCCTGTGTCAACCTCTAGTTTGCGTTGTATATAATGTGCTGTTAAAGTGAGATTAAATTAACAGTTTTCTCTCCAGACACTCCTGAGACTTTGCTATTTTAGATGTGTTACTAATTGGGGTGCTAAAACTATGTAACATCATTAATATTATAATAAAAAAATATATATATGTATATATATATATATATATATATATATATATATATATATAGAGAGAGAGAGAGAGAGAGAGAGAGAGAGAGAGAGAGATTTTTTTGAAGATTTCTTTTTGTCCTTTTTGCCTTTATTAGATTGCCTTTATTAGACAGGAATCGAAGTGGGAGAGAGAGAAAGGGGGTAGGGTTGGTAAATGTCCTCGAGCCATGATTCGAACTTGGCACGCCCTGAAGTGCTATGGCATCATATGTCGGCACACCAACCACTAGGCTACTGTGCCAACAATAAAATACAATTTTAATAGTGACACTGCATTAAAAATCAATTTGTTAACATTAGTTAATGCTTTAGACATCATGAGCTATGATATAATGCTTTCTTGCAGCATTTGTGATCTTGGTTGACATTATAAATGTTATATTGTTCATTTTTATCTCAGTGTTTGTTCATTATTACTTAATGTTAATTTATGCAACTTGAAATGTTAAATAATTAATAAATAAAAAGTGCCTCCAGAATGTTGTTTATTGGTTGTTAATGACACCTAATTGTTCAAAGTGTTATTAAAATAATAGGAATAATTGCTTATAAAATAATGGTGAATAAATAAAGCTGCTGGACTTACAGCTGTTTCCATTTTCTGTCCATTGCACCATATATCCATGGTATCTTTCTCTGTTGAAGATGAAAAAGTTTATTAGTGATGAATTAGCAGGTTGCAGGATGAGTGGTAAAGATAAAAACACAATATAAATCCTGCTTTCAATCTGTGTCATAATCTTTAATCACCTTTAGACTCTGACTCACTGTGTAGGTAGGACCTTTGAAATAGTTATATTTTGTGTCTTGTGTTAAGCTTTTCTTGCTGCCATTTGAGTTGTTTGTACAGTTACGTCTCAGTTATGAAACATACCCTCTATACATCAGCACAGTTTAAAACATAAAACAAATAAGGTAATCAGTAACATGACTGGCATGTTCCCAAAATCATTCATTCATTTTCTTGTCGGCTTAATCCCTTTATTAAACTGGGGTCGCCACAGCGGAATAAACCGCCAACTTATCCAGCAAGTTTTTTTACGCAGCGGATGCCCTTCCACACACAGACACACTAGGGACAATTTGGCGAACCCAATTCACTATACCGCATGTCTTTGGACTGGGGGAAACCGGAGCACCCGGAGGAAACCCATGCGAAGGCAGGGAGAAAATGCA
The DNA here is from genome assembly GCF_052040795.2 of Danio rerio. NCBI lineage: Eukaryota > Metazoa > Chordata > Actinopteri > Cypriniformes > Danionidae > Danio > Danio rerio. The sequence continues at coordinate 25,680,646 of NC_141029.1, read as the reverse complement.
AACTCTACACAGAAATGCCACCTGAGCCGAGGTTCGAACCAGCGACCTTCTTGCTGTGAGGCGACAGCACTACCTACTGCGCCACTGCCTCGCCTGTTCCTAAAATATTTCACAAAAAACATTTTTTCATTTTAGTGATCCATGTTGCTGTGTAAACATGCAGTTTGGAGGACCTAACTGCACTAAATGTTTTATCTTTAACGAGTCTACTTTTCAGCATCAAATACTTGTTAAGGATTTATCACTAAATAAATTTTTTTATATTTGAACATGTGACTGGACCTGTGATTGGTATCTAGTGGAAAGTCTTTAAAACATTTCCTACTACACCCATATGAAGCATAACCATAAGTCAAAGGTCTGGAAAGTTATTGTAAGTTTCTCTTTCACAGTTAAATCTAACCAAGTCATATGCTCGATACAAAACGCCAATGTTGACTAAAGCCACACTTTCTGCTCAGTAGCGCCCTCATGAGGTTAAAACTGCTGTTTTGAGAATGTTTGTTATTATTCATCATAGTTAGTCCTACAAAACAGAAAAAAAATTCTGAAACCCTAGTTTCAGGGACAGTAAAACCTAGTCAATTATTCTAAATGAAAGGAGACCCGATTCAAAACAAACAGTTATAAAGAGAAGACTGATGGGTATGGAGTCAATCTAGGGCCATATATAATTGCAAAACAAAAAATAAAGTATTGAGCAAAAAATTAAAAATGCATGCAAATCTCCAAATATTGCAAAGCAAAAATAAATTTTTGAGAAATAAAAATTCATTTTGCCAAAAAAAAAAAAAAAACTGCAAAGGTAAAATAAAGTTTTGTGAAATAAAAATATAATTTGCAAACAAAAAATAACTGCAAACAAAAATCAAGTAGTGCAAAAAGAAAACAAAATAAAAACACTAAAATATTTGCAATAAAAAACTATATATATATAATTGCAAAACATTTTTATAGCATTGCTTTTAGAAACCAAACATTACAAGGGAGTTTGGTGTTTACAGCAGGCTCGGACCTACTGGGCTGTAAGACCACCTCTGTGATACTGTGTCTCCAGCTGATGACGAGGGGCGGATGCAGGTCCATGCCTGCCTTAAATGCACAAGTTCCCTTGACTCCGCCCCTTGTCAAATCAGGGCCACAAAGTGAAATGTGCAGAAACGTGAAGTGCAAAGAGAACACAGCATCGCAAACTCAAGTTTGACTACAAAAGTAAATTAAATTGCAATTAGCTGGATGGGGTTTTTAAAGGCAATGCTATAAAAAAAAGTTTTGCAAATAGTTTTCTTTTTTAATTGCAAATATTTAATTTTTTCCTGCAATGCTTGATTTTTATTTGCAGTTCTTTTTTTGTTAGCGAATTAAATTTTCATTTCTTAAAACATAACTTTCCCTTTGCAGGTCTTTATTTTTGTTAGCAAAAATAAATCTTTGCTTTGCGATTTTTGGAGATTTGCAGTTATTGCTCAATACTTTATTTTTTGTTTGCAAATTGTTCTTTCATTTTGCAAGTATATATGGCCCTTGATTGACTCCATAGAAGGAAATCATTACATTTGTATAACAATTTCAACTTACATTTAACTTAAAAGTGGACACCCCTGTTTAAATGTTAATATGCTAGGTTTACGGATTCAGCAGCTTCATTTTTATTAGCTGTGCAAAACCATGCTATGTTGCTTGATGTTGAAAACTATTTCTTGTCATAATGCTTTATTAATTATCATAATATACATAGCATAAACAGATTTACTCATTAACTTACTTTATAAAGCCATCCGCACATTGGATAAAGAAGCATTATGCCATAATGCGATAAAAAAAAAGCTTCCTTTCGTAAGGTTACAGTGGTAACGTTTAGGCTTTGGTGTTGTTTAAAAGCAAATAAGTCCAACAGGGTCCTTGCACCATCAGTAATTAAAACAGTAAATATTTATTTTAAAAAAAGAATAATAGAAAAACACAACAGAACAGTGAGTGCTTTAAAACACTATTCACTCTCACTTTTTGCCTATTCTACAAAAACCTGTAGAAATGTGTTTCTGAAACTGCTGTATTGCAGGATCTTGCTACTTATTTTTATCCCAAGAGAGGTGTCTTCTCTTGCGAAGCACCAATTAGTTAAAGGGATTTGTAATCTTTTTTTAACCTTTATTTAACCTAAAGCTAATCACTGCTACTGTGTGGCAGGTCACAGAGGTTAAGTGAGGAAAGGATTTCAGCATTTTTAGAGATCTGCTGTACTGTTACTTATTCTGTTCACAAGTTAATGTTTAATACCATTTCAGTTTAAAATTAATTCTTGATTTTTGGATGATACACTTAAGCAAGTGTCTATAATGCAGAGAAAACAAAAGGTACAACATACCTACAGATAAGTCAAATCATGTTTATTTGAGGAAGCTGTGAGCAGGTATTTCTTACCCAGAACCACCCTGCAGTCAATGCCGTCCAGGTTGAGGAGCCATGTGCTGGTCACTTTAGAGCGGTTCTCCATATACTTCCTGAGGCTCTGTCCATTAATCTCTAGAGTGTATTCATATGCAAAGCCACTCACTGCATCGATGTTAATAGTGGCCTTTGTATCTGTACTACCCACATTAAAAGTCTCCTTTCCAACCAGTTTGAACATCCAATCTCTTCTTATGACTTCCTGTGAAAATTCCAAACATTTCTGTGAAGCACTTTTACTTATTTTACAATCACCAGTATGAAATACTCTTGTCACTTTAACTATAATTTTCATAATCATTATCTATTGATGGTCACACTTTATATTAGGTAATCCTAACTACTACAGTATCATAATAGAGTTGTACAGTAAATCCTTGCAAGTGTATGTATGTGTAACTACGTACCAAAATGTACTTACATAATAATTATTGTGTATCCAATTCCAAACACTATGCAGTCAGTATTCAATAACACTTAATATAGTGTGACTCTAATGTCCTGAGATTTAAAGTGCATAATTATTCAGCTCTTTTATTATGAATTCTTAAAGTGCAGAACTCACTATTCTTCCTGCATATATATTTTTTTATTGATTCAAATGACAAGAAGCTACTTGTTCTACTAACTAAAGTCAATTTTAGTTTAGTTTTATCAAATTCACCTATAGCACATGTCTTTGGACTGTGGGGGGAAACCGGAGCACCCAGATGAAACCCACGCAAGCACATACATTAGGCATGGGACGATAACCGTTTTTAAGGTACACTGAGGTTTGGAAAAGGCAAGGTTTTAATACCGCCAAAATTTTCTGTACTATCGTCCCTAATGTATGTTTAAGATTTAATATTTACCTTTTTTTGAATAGTATCTCAAGCAGAAAAAAATATCCAAAAATGCCATTTTAAATTGTAAAGAAATCTGTGTTTTTCAAACTATTGAAAACAGCAGAAGTCAATGATTCATTTGAATTATATAGCCTGACATGTTTACTGCTCCAAAATATCATAAATCTTTCAAAAAAGAATATATTGTTTTCAAAGGGGAAAAAGTTTTTTATTTATTTATTTATTTTTTATCCAGACATTTAAAAAGAATATATTTTAGAGCAGTAATCACAGTACCGTCATACCATGATATTCTTATCTAAGGTTATGATACTGTCAGAATCTTATACCGGCCCATGCCTAACATTCGTACACACTTCTTTAATTATTCTAATATTGCTAAAGCAACATCCAAGTGCAACTAAGATTTCCCCCTGCTGTTTGTATTAATTTGATTAACATTCATAGAATTACTTTCTTATTGTATAATTATTCATAAACAACCAATTTCCTTTAATAAACTCTACAACTTTGTTAACAAACAGACTGACTACAACTCACTTATTCAAATTGTTAGTTGTTGGTGGTGTTGCTTTTGTATTATTACCGTTATTTAATTTTATGTTTTAATTAATTCAATCACACAAGAAAGACAGCAATTCTACAAGATTACCCAGAGCGTCAGCTATGTGTGTAAAAATAGATGTCTGTTACCTTTCCATCAATGTAAATAACTCTTTTTCCTGTGGTTGTGCCATGTTCAAATTCAATCCTGTGCACACCATCACTCAAAGCCACTTCCCACACAGCTACCAAATCTCCAGACATCCTCTGTACTCCAATACCTTAGAGAGATATGAACACAGACATGATTGAATTATTATCTCACATAAATGAAAAACGAAAACAGACTATTACATGAGCAAAGCAGAGCGTGAATGTGCAAATGTAAATAATATGTAATTAGTAAAAGTAGACATGTGTGATTAATCGACTTTACTGGTGTTAATCTGCTGTCAGTGTTCATATCAATAGCAGTGGGTTTCTTTTTTTGTTTGAAAATCAATAAATACAAATCATTAACGTACAAAACGGCGACCGTTAAACGGCTTTACGGAGAAAATGAAAATAATACTGGTAACTTATGGGAATAATATTTAGTTAACGCTACATGACTGACTACCTCTTTGTTAAAAACAATCTCGATTTTAAAAAGTATGGCTAGCGATGTGTCAGAGCCACTAAATCTGTTAGCTGAACAAGCTGTCGGTCATCCAAAACACAAGAGTCAGAGCGGTAAGAAATACATGTAATTACCGGTCCAGATCAGAGCTGCAATAAAGCGCGTTTCTGGTTTTATTAAATTCGCTTTTCCACGCGGCAGAAAATATCAACACATCTGACGCCGAGAGCATCAACGCGAAGAGCTTCAAAATTAGCCAACAACAAATCTGCTCCAGCTAACAACAGTTACTATGGCAACAGGTTCTTTTTCTTCTTCTGTCAGCATTTATACAGATTTAAACGCCAACGTGAACTTTACTGACATCTACTGACAATAAGATAAACTTGGCCATGCCACACGCCTGCTGAACTTTTTTTTCAACCAAAATGAAATCTGTGCAAACTCTCAAAATTAACTGACCAAACACGTGCTGCGTCCCAACCCGTCTAGATCAATTAAGCAGACCTACTTTATGAATAAAATATCTACAACACTCTTCAAAAACTTTCCTGCAAAGCCTGAAGATGTTTTAAAAATGAAATAATTAGATTTTACTTACGAGTCATCTTCTAATAACTAAATCATGTCAACATTTGGTGTGACCACCATTCTGTAAATTTTTTTCTCCCTGGAAAAATCAGCCCTGTCCCAATTTTAGATTGCAATTGCATTTTCACTCTTTGGTTTTATGAACAAAATAGCTTAATGTTTTTATATTATACCTCAAACTATCATACTGCATTATTTTTTCTGATAATATTATTATTTATGTACTACTGTACATGAACCAGATATTATTTTGCTCTTTCACCATGGTCTTTTGTGAGTAAATCGCTTTTAATTAGTTTGGGTAACGTTTTATTCTGTAAATGAAGTTTTATTCAGTATGTGCATAATAATATTTAAAAATATATAACCCTGAACCTTGGGTAAGCTAAATTGTCTGCAGTTTATTTGTGTGAATGATATGTGGGAGTTTCCCGGTGATGGTTTGCAGCTGGAAGGGCATCCACTGCATAAAACATATGCTGGATAAGTTGGCGGTTCATCCCGCTGTGGCGACCCCTGATTAATAAAGGGACTAAGCCGAAAAGAAAATGAATGAATAAATGAATAACCTTGAACTCAAAGAGCTAACTGACTTTAACCATATTTTTATACATTGCATGTTACTGTAATGTTCCAAATATTTAAACGTATTAAACATTTTGTATTTATTTAAGAATGTTTATTTTATTTTATTTTATTTTATTTTATTTTATTTTATTTTATTTTATTTTATTTTATTTTATTTTATTTTATTTTATTTTATTTTATTTTATTTTATTTTACGAAGGCTTTTGTCATATGAAACAACCACATGTCGCATTGATGACGTACATCTCCCGCGACGCGAGATCCTTCGGCGACATTGAGGATCATTGAACTCGCTAGAGATCTTGTAGTTTCGCTATGGCGTTGCGGTTCTTTCGGCTAGTTGTGCCTTCGGGTGCAGCAGCTTGGAAACCTGTGTCGCCTATGCAAACGGTAAGATTGATACACAGCCTCTATTATCCAGGCAAAAGCTTCATCGTTTATGTTGGGCCTAATGTAGTTCAGACTGAAGGACAACAGCAGAATTCAGCTGTGCAAATCACTTCGTGCTGTCACATTAATGTATCTGGCTATTTCTTTACTTAATCATTGTAACGATTATATAAACGTCTATTGACATCCTATTATATATGAACAATATATTTATCAACAAATGAGTGTTTGAGATTGGCTGTAGTTCTGCCAAAAGCGGCTCTAACAGTGTCAGAACCCGCATTAATATAACTTACTGTACAGCAGCTGACGCCCTCAGACTACCACATCCTGATAGAGAAGAATAACAAGACATTTTATATTTTAAAGGCTAAAATCCACACAAGTGCTGTCAGAAACCTGCGTTATGGATGGTTGGCTTATGTTATGGGTGAGAGGGCAAGCTCCCGCTTCAAGGAAAACAGCAAAATCATTTCCATTGATGGCAACTTGGCGTCTGGAAAAGGAGTACTTGCACAAGAATTGGCCGAAAAGCTAGGTAAGATTGTTTACGACACGCTGTGTGTGTGTGTGTGTGTGTGTGTTTGTTATCATTTCCCCATGCACACATTCTTTTGGGAACTTGTTAACCTGGGGTAAAAATGCAGAGAGTTTTTTGTAAATGTTAAATTTAGAGGATAGGAAATTGAGTTTGTACAGTAAAAACATAACTACGTCTATGAGAGTCCCCACCGTAATATAATAAGTTATGAGTATGACTCTCTCTCTCTCTCTCTCTCTCTCTCTCTCTCTCTCTCTTTCTCTTAGTCATTCATTAAATCATTCATTTTCTTTTTGGCTTAGTCCCTTTGTTAATCTGGGTTCCAACCACCAACCAATCCAGCATGTGGTCCACGAAGCGGATACCCTTCTCTGGGAAACATCCATACACACTCATTCATGTGTTATATAGCAGTTTGCACCTTAAGGAAGTGTTTATTTGAGTGAACAGTTGAATCACACGATGGCAGTGAATAATGTGCCACAGAAACCTACTAAATGTTCAAAAAGATGCGGATTAATATCTTTTTGTTTATTATAGAAGTATTTTCTATGCAAAATCCTGACTAAAAAGTTCTCAAACTAATAACTCAATTTTTAATGGAATTACATGGGATTCGCCAAGACAATACTATGATAAATGCACACTGTAAGCCAAATGTGTATTGCGTATACTAAGTTCTGGCCAGAATTCAGACTTGCAACCCCTTTCATATTTGAGCCTGTGTGAATTATATCCTGTTTCCAGTGTGTTCTTATGCTGCTCTATTTTCTTTGCTTTTCTGTGGTTGTGAAATTCTCTTACCAGCCCATCTGGCACCAGCAGCCACATTTAAAATCACTTAAATCACAGTTTCTTCTTCCCTTCTCTAATGTTTAATTTGAACTTCATAAGGATCATCTTTACAATAGTGAAATAGTATTTGTCTAAACTCTGTAACTCTTTAGTGAATATTCAGTATTTGTTCAATGTCTGTCTCTTCAGGAATGCTGTACATGCCCGAGCCAGACACACACTATGTGGACAAAATGACAAAGGAGAAAGTTCCTTTAGATCAGGCTTTTAATGGGAACTGCTCTCTGGAGAAGTTCTACTTGGAGCCCAAAGCCAGTGATGGAAACTCATACCGCCTGCAGGCTTGGATGTACCTCATGAGGCTTCTGCAGTACTCTGATGCTGTTGAACACCTGCTCACGACAGGTTACCAAAGCACACTTGTATTACATGGAGATGTAGATTGATGTTGCAATTAAGAATGAAGTACTTTTTACTTTATAAACCAAGTTTTGAGAACACTGTTGCTCTTAAGGACACAATCATACTTAGGGGGTTTCTCTTTGATTTTTTCCCCTTCAGGACAGGGAGTTATTCTGGAACGATCTCCTTTTAGTGACGTTGTGTTTTTGGAGGCCATGTTCAAAGAAGGATACATCCGCAAGCAATGTGAGTGATAGTGTGTGAATTTCATAATGTAAAAAGATATGAAAGAGTACTAGAGTCATATTGGATGTACATCAAAACTGTGTTGTTAGAACGTATGTGTTGCTTGTTATTTTGCAGGCGTGAATCACTATAATGAGATTAAGGGTATCAGTATTTGTGAGTTTCTTCCCCCTCATCTTGTCATCTACGTGGACTCACCTGCTGAAGAGGTCCAGAAGAAGCTCAAAGCATCAGGAAAGGTATGTGTGTGGACAGAAACAAACTAAGTTTTGGCCAGAATAATTAGCTGCTTGATTTGTGGTTGTGTAAACTAGACCTTGCTGAGACTTTTGTTTCAGTTTGTTTATGTACTTCTAACTTAAAGATAATATTGAGTAGGGCCGCATCATTTACTTGTAGCAAACTAAAGGTAAGGGGGCAGGGTTAAGAATATTGTGGTTGAGTCATCAAACTGATGTCAACAGAGAAGGTCCACCACTCCAAATGCAGAAGAAATAGTCAGACTTTAATTGACCCTTCGCTAAGCCACACTCGAAAACTGCCACACACCAATCATGGCTTAACAACCGTAGCTACATGCGGGAGGTCTGTCAAGCTTTGAGCAACGGAAAAAAGCCAAATCGTTGTGCATATAGATGGTGCAAATATGATACCCGGCATCCTTAAAGTTTGGACGGGGTGGTGAATTTTTTTTTTTTCCTTTCCAAAATCTAAAACCAAATGGGAGAAATGCTGACATGGACCAAGCTGTGTGAGGGGCCATAAAAGCAGCACAATACAGTCATATGTCCATTTGTTTTAAGCTACGAATATTTGGATTAGATATCAACAGAACAAAACCGAGATATGATCACAAACTGAGCACTTGTGATCAATATACTTCACCCGCAGCTGTTTTTTAGTAATTTATAACCCTCATGTCCATGTCAGAGCTACAGTTCACTGTTGTTTTTGTCGGTCTTTTGGAATTTTTTTTATCTATTGATGACGATGTTATAGCGGGTTAGTATCTGCCTTTATATTTGGTGTTGGATTAATATTTGCTGGTATGAAAAATCAGTTTGTTCTCTTCTGCTATTTATACTTTGATTTGCATTTTAATTTATTTATTTTTTCCATTTAACTACAAAGTAGAATGGAAAATGGTATAAAAATCTCACAAATATTCTGACAGTTATAAGTACTGTACATTGTAATGGGTCAATGATGCTAATATTTGGCACAAATCCATCACTTTCCCCTATCTGGCGATTCTTTAAATGAATGAATTATGTAGAAGCACTGTCCATGTGTGTTTAATTAGTTATTATTAGATTCTTTTTACATTTCTCTTCTTCTGCTGTGCTTTAACTAAGCTATTGAATGGTTAGTGTATGAGGTGGCTAGGCTAATCTAGCTTAAATTTTGATTAAATGATTTTCTAATCGGTTGCGATTTAGGTCGTGAATATACCCCTGTAATGCATACTGCAGTTTTTCTTGTCTGGCTTTTTCGGATATCTCACTTGTTCACCAAAAATGACTAATTATATGCCTGGGAATGTCTGACACCGACGCATACATATTGTAATAGATGGGCAAGGCACGAAAGCTTGACTGGCATAACAGCAGTAACTGAGGAAGGCGGGGTTTAGCAAAGGGTCAATTGAAGATTCTAAAAAATACATTTTCTATCAGTGGATTAACTTGCACAAACTTATTGTTTACCCAAAGAAGAACTATGTGTGCCAGCAAAATAAACATTGACATTTCTATTTCACATGGATTTTATGTACAAAAAAATAAGCATACAAGTACCATAAAACTATCAATTTATTTCTGGTTTTAACATATTTTTGATTAGCCATAATTGTTATATCTTAATTTACCATATTAAAATTTTATTATTATATTATATATGAATAAGGGCTTTTGTACATCATTTAATTATTTACAAAATAACTTACACAAAACATTAACCGAAGCAGCTTATGATTTTTTTTCTTTTCAATGCTCTAACTTTGTTAGTAAATACCTAATTGCCTAAATACTAGATATACAAGATTTTATGAATTTAGTAACTGGTGTTTATAAAAGTATGACAGTGAAATAATCCTTATCTCCTTCTACAGCCATACCTACAGAATGTTCCTTTGAGCTACCTGAAGAGCATTGAGACTGCATACAAGAAGACCTTCCTTCCTAAAATCAGGTCAGTACCAAAGCAACCAGGTTCATGTTGGAAATGTTACTAATATAAAAATGCTTAAATATTTATAAAAAGCAGTTGTTTATTAAAATAATTAAAATATATCAATCAGTTTTCATTGATGGTGTGGTAAATTTCATTTTCAGTGAAGAAGCAGAGGTTCTTACATATGGTGCAGTTGAAGCCCAGGACGTTGAGAAGGTAATGATCCAGTCTGTGTATTTAGCACCTGAGGCAGGCAAATGTGACTTATTTCTCTATTTTGCTTTTGCAGGTTGTTGAGGATATTGAATGCCTCAAGTTTCAGAAGGGCCCTTGGGTGAATCAGAATGATGTCTCTTTCCATCATATGCGAATGTTGTGAGTATTGTTTTTGTGTGCCTTTTTTCATTCCATTGTTTTTTACAGAGGTTGGACATCTGTTTTGAGAGATCTATTTTTTATACCTTTTTCCCTCATTTATTAGGGTGGAAGACAAGCAGAGGGTAACCAGCCTGACCAGCTTTCCCAGCTTTATCCCAGAAATCACAATTGGTGCTCATGAGTTAGATTCCACCTATTATGCTTTCAAATCGGTATGTGAATGCTGAAACTGTGCTAAATGTAGTGATTCATATGTGTTTAAAATCAAATTTTAGCCCTGTCCTACCATGCCTTTCAAGCGTGAACTGTTTTAGAAAAAGTTGTTCTTGTTTATTTTATCAGTAGTGACTTCATTTAAATGTATTAAAGGCATCATGGAGGCAGTCAGTGCTATCACAGTATCATAATCTAAGCAGTCTTTACCAGTGAGTAAAACTTAACAGTTCTTCTTATCAATTTCAGCAGCTATTTAATTTAATTATGAAATAGAAACAGTGGCAAGTCTGTGGCACTTACACTGCAAGACTTTGTGCATTGATTATTTTGTCCTGGCAATGTCAGATATTGCTTTTAAAATCCTCTTTGCAATTTTTAGATTCAGTCTTGGATTTTTATACTGTTGGAACTGTTCTAAATGTTGATAAGTAGGCAGCATCAAATATCTAATGTTTATTCAAATGATGAATAAGTTTGCTATTGAAAGCAAGCAAAGTTATTCAACAGACTAGTTTCCATTAGTGATGCACAAAGGCTGCTATTAAGCTTTAAAACTGTACATATCAGCTTTTTGTTTTAGAACTGGTGCTTTTGACAACATCAGATGATGTGAAGCGTTAAATGTTTCAGTGATGATGTATCCACCTTAAATTAGGGTTTTGACAGATGCATACTAGTAATTAGGGCTGCAAAATAGTGGAAAAAACCCACATATTATAAAAGCCTAGATATTTTAAATACAATTATAGATATAAATACAATTTCAGCAGTTGACTTAAATTTTTATTTGAAAGGAATTTCCAATTTTTAGATTTATTGGGATGGTTATGTTTGAAAATGCATCTGCATAAAGTATAATAAACAATCTGCAAGCATAGATAAATACAATAGAGAAAATTATACAAATTAATTAAACAATGTTTTATTGTTTTCCAGTGAGTCAAACAGTATACAGTAATTAAATAATCAAATGTAAAATAATACTTCATAGTCTTTGTTGTATAAATAATTCAATAAATGTAATCATTATTAAAATTACAAATTTTACTGTTTAAAACCCTCGTAGAATGACATGCTTCAAAAACAAATGCAAAAGAAAAACTTATATCCTGTGATGTGACATCGATGCTGAAACCAATATATTGTCGGCCTTACTATTAATGGTGTATGTCCACGAGCACAAGCAATATTCCTTTAAGTGTCCACATGGTGACTGTGTGTTTTCTAAGAGCATTTGTGTCACCTAAGGACATTCAAGAATGTCAGTAGCATTACAAAATCAGTAGTTCAATAGACTTCTGGTACAGGTGTCAGAAGCACTTTATATGGCCATTAGTGATTCCTGCCACTGTAATATTGATCTTACAGAGTAATGAGCTCCTTGTGTGTTCACTCATTAGATTTTCTTTTATTTGTATCTGCTCGCTACTTGTAAGTAATCACCCTAAAACATGGAGCTTTACCTCAGCCAAGGGAACATGTATAAGAGAAGCTTATGAATATGGATTACATTGCTGGTCTTTTGTTTTAATTTGTTTTCAGTGTATTTCTTTAAAGGTCATTGTAAAGTGTTGCTATTGCATACTATAGCTTAAAAGAGTCTAACATGTGACAATGAAATGTCTCCTTAGCTCCCGGGAAAGAGGTACGCTGAAGGTTATAATGAAGATGTCGGGGACAAAGGCATCTGGCTGAAGTGAGGTACACGGGTGTCGCTGGAGGGAAGGACATCTAAAAGACAGATTTCTTGTGGTATTAAATCTACATGTTCTCTGGCAAAAGATATATTCTGCTCATCTGCAGCTGAAGATGTTTCTGTACATTACTATTAAAACATTTATTGTACTTGTTAAAAGTATCTTTTTTTTAATTTAGTTAGTATTTCTCTTAATTTCAAATGATTCTGTCTTCAAAATGTTATGGATATACTGAATTCATCAGGGTTGTTTAAGGGGTTATATAAACAGAATTCAGCAACATCGGTGGCTGTTTAATGGAACTTATTTTATTAGCGTTTAAATCACATGACCTGTGGACACAATGTACAGATGCTGTCCATGCTGCTGAGAGCAACTTTTACATGAAAAGAGGAAGCACGTGGATACCAGGGTTTGATCAAGCACTCTGAAAAATTTGACACTTGCAGAAAACTAAATCACATGACACATAGAAGTGTCAGTTTAGCTGCATTTGAAATCACACAGGAGAAAATCAGTATAAGAAGCATGTCTGAAGGGGATAGTTCAGCCAAAACCGATAATTATGTGATAATTTACTTACCCCTCACTTGTCACAAACCTGTTTGAGTTGCTTTCTTCTTTTGAACGCAAATTCAAATTCATATTGTTTTTTCTTAATATAGAAGTTAATTGACAATCTTTTAAAATATCTTTTGTGTTCAACAGAAAAAAGAAACCCATATAGGTACAGAACCACTTAAGGGTAAGTAAATAGTGGATAAAACATTTTTTTAAGAAACTATCCATTTAATTAAAAATGTAGGCTAAAAGATGACTTTGGTTTCTAGATTAGTCATACAACACATATGCAAACTATATAGAATGTACATTTTAGTTCTTGCAAACAAATTAAATTACATGCTTGAAAGGGTATGCAAATCTACAAGGCAGGAATAAATCCTGCCGTATGGGAATTTTGAGAAGGCAGTGGAAAGACAATACTAGATTCGATCAATGCAAATCAATCAACTGCATTATTAATAGTTCATAACTTCAAAAGGATTTTTTTTTTAAAATGTGAAGTTAAATTAAAGTTTAATATCAATTAAGTTTTATGTTAACTGATATCGTAATTACACAATTTAATTTGTAATTATGAAAAAAATTACCCATTTGTCTTTAAAATTGATCACTCTGTAAACAGGTGGTTATTAGGTTTCGGCTTTGGTTTGCAATCTCTAACAAACTGCAAAACCTGCACAGAACTAAATGCCAGTCCACCTTAAACCCCAACACTTCAAAAACAAAGTGTGCTCAAATTAATCTTTTTTTGTATGACATATTGACATTAAAGTACAAAACAGCTCGTTCTACAAAAAAAACTAAACAACAACAAAAAAGATCAGTGTAGGTTTTTTTTTAAAACACAGGAAGTCATTATTATTATTACATGAAAATGATATGAGAAAAAAAGAGATTGAGGGAAATCAAAAATAAATACATGTTATATCTTGATATTATTCTTGTAAATCATTTATAGTGATTGTGAAAGACTTGAAAGCTGAAGCCCTTGGCAGCCAGACTTGTAAAACCATTCAAATGAAATCTTTGCAAAGATACTTTACAGCACATACACTTTATTTACAGTTTTACAAAAGTTAGAAAATACTATTAACATTATAAGAATTAAATTTATATCAGTGAGAAATGATTCAATGAATGTGACATCTAGCATGAGGAAGTAGTCAAATTTGCCAACCAATATTTTATTTCACTGCGGCGAGACAATGACTGACTAAACACCCCAATTAATATCCTCCTATTACCCACCCCATTCCTTTTTTATATAAAGGGCAAGTGCAAACCGTCCGCAGCTCATTAGACACCTGAAACCAGTCGTTTCTCGTCACTCAGAGATGAGATGAGATGATATGTGTCTGCGGCAAGTTTGAGCTGCTGCTGCCAGTAAGAGCGCGGCCTGCAGATCCAGGAATAGCGCTGCCTCGCGCCGCTGCTCATTTGTTCCTGAACGCCTCTCACATTACCATCATTTCTCATATTCTGGCCTTTATAGGTGATTATTCACCAAAATCTCCAATGACGATGAAATAAAAGTGGCTGTTTAAACAACGCTGGCCTTCAGATTCCCTCAGCTTTCATCTATGTTTACAAACCTCTGAGTCCGTCCATAAAAAGGAAAGAGATTCCATAAATTTACATTCATTTAATATTGATTTACACTCCGGGAGAATCTGTTTCCACTTGAAGCTCACAATATGTTGTTGGAGAAAAAAGGTTACAAGAGGCATGTTTCAGTGCTGAAAGAGAAACAGCAGGACAGTAAGTACACATTCCTTTTTCCATTTAAAATGACCAACAATAGCATAAGGCATAGTTGTGTTTGCTGACAATATATATTTATTTTTTTATTTTATTTATGTTGTTAACCCAGTCAGTTTGGCATTTTAAAATATTTAATCACAAGTAGTTTTGGTTCCAACCACCAGAGGGCCTAGTTGAAGATTACTTGTATAAGATGCTGTTATCCTGCTGTTGTGTTTGTTCAAGCCATGTTAAATGGCTTGCTAATCTTCCTTAAATATGGAGTTTCTGTTATCGTATTGTGCCAAAAGTGTAACTTTAACCATTAGCATGCTCTAAAATTCAAAATGAGATGTGAAAAAGCCTGTCAGACCTTCAGGGTTAGGCTCTATATTGAATTTTTTATAGATAAAAGCTAGGCTGTGAGGTACTTTTACAATATTTATGTCTCTTTTTACTCAACTTTAAAAATTCTGAATGTTTTCCCATATTCTTCAAACAAGTTAATCAGAACAATTTGTAAATTATCAGTAATCTTCTAAACACATCGTATGTCTGTCCCTCATGGCCTTGTTTTCATTCTTGTTACAAATGAAATATGGTCTGACTAAGTTTGAATCGACATATGAACTGGAAAAAGCAGAAAATGATGCTAGAATGTTAACTACAGATAAATCTCCATTAATCTTTCTACTTTTTCCTTGATTTGCTCAGAGGAGGGCACTGTTGTACTTTCCACCTTATAGAAATCAGTCTTCAAGTCTCTTACAATTCATTTCTCAGAGCAGAACACTTTCCCTTTCTCCTTCACTTGTTTCTTGTGTATCTGTCTTTATACGGATTTTATTTTGACAGCACTCTTTTAAGTACATAAATATTTCATACACGTGGATCCTCCCCCAGCTGTTATTATATGTGCTCTTTTAGGCGATGCTGCAGTGCGGGTCTGGTAATGACATAGCAGATCTGCTCCTGAATTTAAATTTAAAGTGGTTGGAAAAGTGCTCAACATTTGCAGAGTGCTACATTTGAATTAAATTACATTAATGCATTTTCAAAAAAGGTTTTACGAGGCTGGATTAAAGTGTTTAATTCAGTATTTAGTGCTGCTGAAGAGACTGTCACAGTGTTGTTTGAACTGTAGGTGTTATCGGGCAGCTCGGAGGGTCTGCTAAATGAGGAGAATGGAAAGATAAACAAAGCTATTGTAGCAGTGCTGACAGTCAATGGACACACAGAAATGGCCAGAAGCAACATGAATAGATGTAAAATAAACACTTAGTTACATCAGTGCATCAATGGCAAAGCAAAATAGGCACAGACTGGAGGATAATAGTGAAAGCTTGGACTTCTGATTATATTCAGTTTCCAAGTTTTTTTTGGGTATCTGATGTATGCTTCTGTTCAAAAGTTTGACATCAAAGCAATTAAATTTTTCTAAAGAAATTAATAAGGATGGATTTAGTTGATTGAAAGTCAACTAAACTTGCAACAATACTATATTATTACAATTGTGCCTTTACTATGACATATAAATGTTCTTTTATTAATCAGAATCCTGAGAAATTTAGTTTTCATCAAAATTAAGCAGCATGACTGTTTTCAACATACATGTGTTTTTTTAGCTGCAAATTAGAATGATTTTAGAAGGATTGTGTAACGTGGGTAATGATTGCTCAAAAAGATTAAATAAATTACTTTTTAAATAATTCTGAAATTACAAATAATTATTTTACTGCATGAAATGAATGCCGTCTTGGTGACCAGAAGAGTCTCCTGTTTTGAAATGGATCCTGGTAATTGTACCACTTAATTATATTATATTATATTATATTATATTATATTATATTATATTATATTATATTATATTATATTATATTAAAGCACACAAAGTAGTTTTAGGTTTGAAAATAATTCTGAATTTATAGAACAGTCTTGTTATATGCCTTTCAGCCTTTATGCTTATCTAAATAGTCTTGTTTAATTTAAGTGTGATTTCAGTGTGATCTTGCTGGAAGATGTGATAATAGCCCTCACTGTTTGAGATCTGCCACACTTGAAAGTTCAAGACCTTTTACAGTGCCTCTAAAGAGAAGCTTTCACACTGCTGGAAAACCCGGGGCCACAATTTCACAGTCTGACCATCACGAGCGGGTCTCCTTTTGACAACCCTCAGTTTTTTCTCATGTGATTTTAATCAGATTTCACACCTTGTTTAAAATGAATCATTAACACATGAGAAGAGAACATGACTTGCTTTGATTGCTTGTGTACTGTACTCTTGTCAAAGTGATCGCGGGTTATTTTGGGATGTCTTCAACACTTTCAACTGAGAGAAGTTGAGAACTTTTCATTTTATGTGTATTTTTTGTACTTGGAGATGAGGTCAAGATGATTTTATATAATTTAAACACATTTGTATTTTAATTTAAGTGAAGTTGTGAAATAGATCAAGCAGTTAATCGAACCATTTTTAATTATTTTTACCTGCAGGCAAATTAAAATGCAGACTGGTTCTCCATAAGTTCAAAAGCTTGTTCTTCATTGTTGCATTCCCATGGATGAGAAATGTTGAGAACTACTCAGTGCGATGACTAGTCAAATTTTAATGAATTTTTAAAAAAATCACTGTAAGATGTATAGCTGCAACATTCTGCAACAAAAAATTAAATAAACTACTTATACTGAATTCAGAACAAAATCAAAAGTTTTCTTTTAATCTCAATGTAAGGTAATTTGTGAGTGGCAATAACTTGAGAATGCCAGCAACACAAAACCTAAATGCCAGAATGTAAATGAGCCACTTAAATGTAAATTTTATTCATTTATTGCTTCATCGACTAACGTGAAATTGGCGTCTTTAGAAAATGCATGCTCACATTTAGTTCTGCATTATATTACAGATTTAAAAACAATAGCGGGCTCACTTTTTTCAAATATGAGAGATTCCTAAGCAGGATGCATAATATATCAAATACATGTTTACTGCTTCTTTAATCACCTTTACATAGTTTTACTAACTGTTTCGCTATTATATTTGCCATTCAGGCTTTATCTTCACTGTAAAAATTGGCAAGTTGACATTACTTTGAGTAAACTTGATGTAACTTCGAACTATTAGGTTGACCTACATTTTTATAGTCACACACATGGTTCATGTAGTTCTCTCAAAGTATTAAATATTAATTGTTTTAAAAGTAACCTATTTTTTCTCTAAAAAAAAAAAAACTAAAGTCAACTGACTGCATTTTACAAAATATTGAAGCTCCATATTTATGTTTTAAAAGTTCAATTTAATCTTATAGAAAATTTTATAATAGAACATGCTTACATTATAGTTTTACCATGATAATGAGTTGGTTGACCACCTTAAATCAGTAGTGACCTACCTAACAGCTCCACCTCTGCTACTTCTATCTACCAAAGCGGTGCAAGATTAGTTGAGTACCAGTATACCTTTTTACAGTAGTGATTGACATGACGTAAACACTGTCAACATTTTGCGAAACAGGGCTATTGGTAATCTTCACTGGGCACTACAAATATTTTACCTTTGTTCCTGTCATTGACTGAAATCATAATTTAGTGTTTTACAGTAGGGGATGCTATTATTCATCTTGATCATCAGAATTGTAATAATATTGATAACATTCATATGTGTGTGTATTAGATGCTTAATCTATGCATTAGTGAGCGTTTGACAACAAAACACCATCATACCGAGACTCTCGACAAAGAAACATCACAATCCACCAGTCATGTCATGTGCAATACAATGTTTGTCATTTTCAAGATGAGTAAATGGTGATCATGATCACAAAACCCAAAACTTTTCAAAGGTGCAAAGAAAAAAAAAAAAAAATCACACAGTGGGATGTGTGTACAGTGCATCTGGAAAGTATTCACCTGGCACACCTGTTTTGGGGAATTTTTGCCCTTTCCTCTTTGCAGTACCTCTCAAGCTCTATCAGGTTGGATGGGAAGTGACGGTGTATAGCTATTTTCAGATCTCTAGAGATGTGCAATAGGATCTAGGTCTGGGCTCTGGCTGGGCCCCTTAAGGATACTCACAGAGTTGTTGTGAAGCCACTTCATTGATGTTTTGGCAGTGTGTTTTGGGTCATTGTCCTGCTGGAAGATGAACCGACGCCCCAGTCTTAGGTCAAGAACACTCTGAAGCAGGTTTACATTCAGGAAGTTTCTGTACATTGCTGAATTCATCTTTCCCTCTATCCTGACGAGTCTTCCAGTTCCTGCTGCTGAAAAACATCCCCACAGCATGATGCATGACATGATGGTATTAACCTGGTGATGAGCGTTGCCTGGTTTTCTCCAAGCGTTACTCCTGGAATTCCTTTTAAAGAGTTCAATTTTAGTTTCATTAGACCAGAAAATTTAGGTTCTTATGGTCTGAGAGTCCTTCAGATGTCTTTTGGCAAATTCCAGGTGGGGAGTGGCTAATGTCTGGCCACAATACACTCAGAAATAAAGGTACACAAGTGGTCATTGGGGTGGTACTTTTTCAAAAGGTACACATTTGTAATTAAAGGGCCCATATTGGTACCTCAGAAGTATATATTAGTACCTACAAATTTTAAGAGGAACACTTTTGTACTTTTTAGGTACCAATATGTACCCTTGAGGTATTAATATGGACCTTTTTAGTACAAATATTTACCTTTTGAAAAGGAACCACCCCAGTGACAACTCGCGTACCTTTATTTCTGAGAGTGTACCCTACAGGCCTGATTGGTGGATTGCTGCACAGATGGTTGTCCTTCTGTAAGGTTCTTCTCTCTCCACAGAACAATGCTGGAGCCCAGACAGAGTGACTATCAGGTTATTGATCACCTCCCTGACTAAGGCCCTTCTGCCCTGATCACTCGGCTTAGATGGCCGGCCAGCTCTAGGAAGAGTCCTGGTGGTTCCAAACATCTTCCACTTATGGATGACGATCTAATCAACTTAATTTACCACAGGTGAACTCTAATTAAGCTGCTGAAACATCTTAAGAATGATCAGCGGAAACTGAATGTGGCTAAGCTCAATTTAGAACTTTACGGTAAAGGCTGTGAATACTTATGTACATGTGATTTTCCAGGTTTTTTATTTTTAATAAATTTGCAACAATTTAAAAAAAATCTTTTTCACAATGTCATTATGGGGTATTGTGTGTAAAATGTTCAGGAAATAAATAAATTTAATCCATTTTGGATGCAATATAAACATATATTTATATAAAGGTATACATAAACATATCAAAAGATCTGTAATGCTATGGCAAGCCGTTTTAACTTTTATTCCTTCTCAGGATATGTATTCTTCATATCAACAATTCAATTTTTGATATCAACAATTCAGTTCTTGATGCATGTTTGTTATTTGAAAGTCAGGACCTTGAAAATTACTTTAAAAGCATAGTCAAATTTTTAAACCACATTTAAGTGAAAATGATGTAATTGGAAGAAAAATCTTTTAGACCATGATAAATCCAATTAGCAGCTCTTGGGAACAAAAACTTGGCTTGCAGTAATTGCTTCAGTGGTCAGTCTGCTTTTACGGGATCTTCTGTCACCTTTGAGAAGGCTGTCAGGTTACTCTTTTTGATGTCTCAAGTCTCGGTGTCCACATTTGAAAGCCTTGTTTTTTTAATATATTTTCTACAATGTTACAGTCAAACTAAGCTGCTATGATGAAAACAGATTTCATTTCATATCAGGTATTTCACCTATCTTTTATCAGATGAAGCATTTGTCAAAAGCCCTTCATGTTGAAGCACTTTCATGTCAAATCATTAATTCAGTTTGTTCAGATCGTGATGCCACTGATATTTAAAAAAATGCCTATATTTCAGCTCCTATTAACAAGTACTTTCACATATGTTTTGTTTGTCTGGGCTTTAAATAGATGTTTTAAACATATTTCCATATGTTAAGCACTCTCAATTGGAAAAAAAGAGGTAGTTTCTTAAGGGAATCTCTGGAAATCCAGTTAATTTGCTCCC
Organism: Danio rerio; assembly: GCF_052040795.2. Taxonomy (NCBI): domain Eukaryota; kingdom Metazoa; phylum Chordata; class Actinopteri; order Cypriniformes; family Danionidae; genus Danio; species Danio rerio. The sequence goes on along the minus strand of NC_141029.1, from coordinate 25,659,861 downwards.
TGGCTAGAATTAAGCCCGGAGCAATCATAAATTACCATTTCATTAAGATTCAGAAGCCAAACAGATTTAAATATTCATGGATTCCCTCCTTTCTCTGATTAGTTTTTAATTACACGATATTGTCTTAAACAAATGAGAAACGTCCGTGTAAAGGAGCTATTTGTTTTGAGGGATAATGAACACCTGAAAGGTAGAGCTGCTTCAAAGAGCAGAAGCATTTACCCGTCGAGACACAAAGGGCCCCTGCGAGCCCCGTGTTTTGTCTTGTTTCTGTCAAAGAAAAAGACAGAAGAAAAAAAAAAACTCTTACACCCTGAGCTCTTTGCGTCACACCTGGTCTGGCTTTCCAAGTCCGCCCGTTCATTCTTTCTGTTCCTTCCTGCCTTTGTTGTAAATTTAATGACCTCTAGCAATTATTACGAGCAGATTCATGTACATCATGCTTTATTTTATGATGCAAGTTACACCCATCAGCTTTTTGGTTCTTTTTTTTTTTCCTTTTTTTTTTTGAGTGTTTAGATATGCATGTAAATTCCTCCATTTTAAATTCAAGGCAAGAGAAACATGATGCACCTGTCTTGACAAGGTCAGTGTAGCGATTGTTCAGACACAGTGTTTTGCAATAACGTTAAGGGCATTCACTTTCTGTAACAAGGATGTGCGATTCTTCAGCTCTTTAATTGAAAAAATAAAAACAAATTTTTTACTCCCTCAGTATAAAATGCTGATTAAATATTAACAAAGCTCGGCATGACCATTAATCCATACAATAAAGCGCCTTTTCAGTGTCATTTCAGCTTGTTTTTCAGCCGTGGTGCTGGGATGTTAAACCAAAAGCAAACGATGAACGCTTACAGACTTTTACTGATTACTTTGGTTTGATGCCAGGCTTCATGCAAGCAATATCCAAAGGTTACAAATAATTGCTGTGATACAGCAGTTTCATCTTACTTCCATGAATACCTCTCTTCACAACAGAGATGTCAGCTCTTCACTGTAATGGCCTCATTAAATTTGCTTGCAGGTGAGCAAAGCGTGCAATGCTGTGAAGGCATATCAAAGCCACAGCGTGTTTGCCACAATAGCGCTGTCCAAAAATGCGAACGAGCACTTAAACGAGCATGTAGCTGGTTTAGCTCGATATTTATGAAGTATTCACACAGAGCCGAATGTCCAGTGCAGCCACATGCACCCATTACAAATACAGTAGCACTTTCCCCATAAACAAACCTACCGCCTACTCTTTTCCATACGATGCCTTTCTTGCCTGGCTAGGACGCTTGGTTTCAAGGAATAATAGTCTGTGATGAGCAGAGATAAATCAGCTCATTCAGGTAATTGTGCCTTATGGGGATTTGCAGCCCCTCTGTAATGGCCCTCTTAAACACACCGCATAAGAAGACCAGGGCTGACTCATCAGCTTTGAGTCGACTGCGCACATTTTCTTCTCCAGAATTTATCCTCTGCTTGAAACTGTAAGATGGTTTCACTGCACATTGTGTGCTTGGAGAGACTGGTGCCTGTGATTCATGCACAGCGAGTCAAAAGGTGGATACCTTGAGTTATATGTTAAGAGGCTGTAGTGGAATAGTTTCCTGATATATAATGGCATCATTTTTCAGGACAACTTCTCTGCAGACATTGTAAAAGAAAATCAGTAAGAATAAATAGCAGCTGATAGCTCATAGTTTGCATGTAGTCTCCGCTGTTTTAGTGTTCTGTTCTGAATGTACGTAGTTTGTATAGTGCAATTTCTGATGTTTCTATCTATCTATCTATCTATCTATCTATCTGTCTGTCTGTCTGTCTGTCTGTCTGTCTGTCTGTCTGTCTGTCTGTCTATCTATCTATCTATCTATCTATCTATCTATCTATCTGTCTGTCTGTCTATCCATCCATGCACACATCCATCCATCCATCCATCTATCCATCCATCCATCAAGTTTATTCATCCATTCATCCGTCCATCAAGTCGATCCATCCATCAAGTCCATCCATCCATCCATCCATCCATCCATCCATCCATCCATCCATCCATCCATCCATCCATCCATCCATCCATCCATCCATCCATCAAGTCCATCTATCCATCCATCCATCAAGTTTATTTATCCATCCATCCATCAAGTCCATCCATCCATCCATCCACTGACCGATTCCCGATTCATCCATCCATCCATCCATCCATCCACACATGCATCTATCCATCCATCCATACATCCAGTGCCCATCCATCCATCCATGCACACATCAAATTACCCATCTATCCATCAAGTTTATCCATCCATCCATCCAGTCTCCATCCATCTATCCATCCATCCATCCATCCATCCACTGACCGATTCCCGATTCATCCATCCGCCCATCCTTCCATCCATCCATCCACACATCCATCTATCCATCCACCCATACATCCAGTGCCCATCCAACCATCCATCCATGCACACATCAAAGTACCCATCTATCCATCCATCCATCCATCCATCCATCCATCCATCCATCAAGTTTATTAATCCATCCATTAATCCATCCATCCATCCATCCACCCACTGACCGATTCCCGATTCATCCATCCATCCATCCATCCATCCATCCATCCATCCATCCATCCATCCATCCATCCATCCATCCATCCATCATTCTATCTCAATGCAATTTCCTACTTACAGTAAGTAACAGTAACCACAACAATGTAATTGTATTCTTTTGTTTTTGAAAAAAAATGTTTTATTCTCTGCTGAAAAGAATCACACTGGTTTAAAACAACATGGGATGAGTAAACGATCACAAAACTGTCCTTGTTTTGGTCATGGTTTAGTACATAGAATTCTGTCATTAAAGTCTAGAAGTCGTTTGTGTAGCAGAACTTACCTCATATATTTTTTAAAGGTGGAAATCTGCTTTAGGATGGTCATTAGAGGATAAGATCAGGTCATTTGTGGAGTCAGGAATCATTTCTTTCACATCTTTGTGCTCATGAAACCAAATTCTGAATCCTTAAATGGATTTAGCAGCACAGCTATCTCTGGATATTGGAAAATCATGCAGTAACCAGCTTAGGAACATGTACCTGATCATTCAAAAAACTCATATTACTTGTCTGAGCAAACATCAGATGTAATGACTTTGCTGAGATGACTGCACATGCTAGTGCAGAGCTCTCATTCTATTAAATGGCTATAACATCTTTTGTCCAGGAGTAAACCTGTCCGGATGTATAGGAAACAGCCTGGGAGTGTTGGTTACAAACGGTTTCCTTTTTCATATTGTGTTTATGTTATTTCATACGTTCCCTCACTGTCTAATGATCTGTGGTGAGCTGTTTGTATCCTCATGAGGGTTAACACTGTTAAAGAGTGCTGACTCGATATGGAAATTTCATCAGGCATTTACAAATGGCAAGGAGTAAGTGTCCTTTAAGGACTGTTGGGTATATTTAAGTGTTTTGTGTCGAATTATATTTCTGAAAACTGCCAGACTGTCACCAGAATCATTACTGTGATTTAAAGAAAATAACTGCACGCTGAAGATGAGTCAGTCAGTTGCATTGGACTGTTTGCTCTAACAAGGATTACTATACAGTTGTACAGAATATCTCTCTCTCAGTGTATCAAGATGAAGACCGCATTGATCAATACTTTCACACATTTTGCATTATAACTATTACTTATTAAAAACAGCAATATTAACCTTATCCAGATTCTATACCTTTCTAAATTTCTACTTGATCTTAAACATGCTTACAGTTGTGTTTGTTCTAAAGTATATTATTATAATGATGTAAAAGTATTTCATATTTTATCATATTAATAATAATAATTATTATAATAATAAACAAAATCTTTTACACAGATAATTTTATATATATATATATATATATATATATATATATATATATATATATATATATATATATATATATATATATATATATATATATATATATATATATATATATATGTGCTGTCAATCGATAAAAAAAATTAACTAATTAATCGCACCTTTTTAAAAAAATTAATCGCGTGTTAATGTATAATTATGCTGTGACTTTACTTGGAGGGGCACATCACCATTAACTCATCCTTAACTACTCATCAACTCCTGTGTTTAAACTGTTGATGTTGATGTTGACAGAGCTGTTTTCTCTTGTTATTCAGTGTAAATGCGCTAGACAGACGTGCATAAGGCGTTCATGAGTAGTTAAGAATGGATAATGATGATGTGCCCCCTCCAAGTAAAGTCATGACATAATTATACATTATCATATCATATGAGATCAGGGTGGTTGAATTAAGCATAAACTAATGTGGTAATTAATACAATAATTAACAAACAATCATTTACTAACAAGTTATTAAGGTAGCTGTTATTCAGACATTAACTTCTGTGACTCAAGGTGTAGTTAAATTTCGTTCATGATTAGCGCATGCCTTAACTCATCATTAGTTCATAATAAAGTCATGTTTAGTTTACATAATAACACATCATTATTCGTGTACTGTTATTGTAAAGTGTTACCACTAATGTTTAAAAACAAGTTTTCAAGTATTCATGGCCAAGATTCTGGAGAAATTAGTGTTCAATCAAGTCCTGGACTTTCTTACTCAAAACAATCTTATGGACAACAAGCAATCCGGCTTTAAGAAAGGCCACTCAACTGAGACTGCCCTGCTCTCGGTCATGGAGGATCTCAGACTGGCTAAAGCAGACTCTAAATCATCAGTCCTCATCTTGCTGGAATTGTCCGCTGCTTTTGACACTGTCAACCACCAGATCCTGCTATCTACGCTCGAGTCACTGGGCGTTGCGGCCACTGTTATACAATGGTTCAGATCCTCTCTGACAGGTCATTCAGGGTGTCTTGGAGGGGAGAGGTGTCCAACCTTCAGCATCTAAACTGGGGTACCTCAAGGCTCTGTTCTTGGGGCACTTCTCTTCTCCATCTACACGTCATCTCTAGGTCCAGTCATCCAGAGACATGGATTCTCCTACCACTGCTATGCTGATGATACCCAGCTATACCTCTCTTTTCATCCTGATGATCCCTCAGTTCCAGCTCGCATCTCAGCCTGCCTGTCAGACATTTCACACTGGATGAAAGATCATCATCTTCAGCTTAACCTCGCAAAAACGGAAATGCTTGTAGTTTCTGCCAACCCGACTCTACACCATAACTTTTCAATCCAGATGGATGGGGCAACCATTACTGCATCCAAAATGGTGAAAAGCCTTGGAGTAACGATTGATGACCAACTAAACTTCTCTGACCACATTTCTAGAACTGCTCGATCGTGCAGATTCGCACTCTATAACATCAGAAAGATCCGACCCTTCTTATCTGAACATGTAGCTCAACTCCTTGTTCAAGCTCTTGTTCTCTCCAAACTGGATTACTGCAACTCTCTACTAGCTGGGCTTCCAGCTAACTCTATCAAGCCTCTTCAACTGCTCCAGAATGCAGCAGCACGAGTGGTCTTCAATGAACCTAAACGAGCACATGTCACTCCGCTGCTAATTCGTTTGCACTGGCTGCCAGTTGTTGCTCGCATCAAATTCAAAGCTCTGATGTTTGCCTACAAAGCGACTTTTGGCCTTGCTCCTTCTTATCTGCTCTCACTGCTGCAGATCTATGTGCCCTCCAGAAACTTGCGTTCTGTGAATGAATGTCGCCTCGTGGTTCCATCCCAAAGAGGGAAGAAATCACTTTCGCTCACGCTCAATCTGCCCAGTTGGTGGAATGAACTCCCTAACTGCATCAGAACAGCAGAGTCACTCGCTATTTTCAAGAAACGACTAAAAACTCAACTGTTTAGTCTCCACTTCACTTCCTAATCTGCAATTGCCTCTCTGGATATCACACTTACTGTACCCCCCCCCCCCCAAAAAAAAAAGTACTAATACTTTCCTTCTTAGACTTTATACAGACCTGAAACTTGCCTATAGCACTTATTCATTGTTGCTCTTATAGTTGTGTAAGTTGCTTCCTTGTCCTCATTTGTAAGTCGCTTTGGATAAAAGCGTCTGCTAAATGACTAAATGTAAATGTAAATGTAAGTTATGACTATTATTAAATAGCAAGATAAACAACAAGACAATTATAAAAAGGCAATGGAAATAAATTGAAATACATATCACACACCCTTTTGTTAGTATAATAAAATTATAAGTTGAGTTTCTTTTATGTTGTCTGTTGACCATCTAGATCATGGATATCCATTCCCATTCCTGAAGGGCCGCAGCTCTGCACAGTTTAGTTTAAACCCTAATTTAATACACCTGATCTAACTAAGTAAGTCAGTCAGGCTTGTTTGAAACCTACAGGTAAGTGTGTTTAAGCAGGGTTGGAACTAAACTGTGCAGAGCTGCGGCCCTCCAGGAACTGACAGATGTGATCTAGATAAATAAATTGATAAATGAATCAAAGAACAGATAGATGGACTAATGAATAAGTGAATAAATCAAATTATTCCAAAGATTTTGTCCAATCAGCTGCTCTCCACCCCAAGGATGTAAAATTAGCATGGACGGAGGGGAAGTATCCCCACTAATATCCTCAGATTATTAAAATGTCCCCATCAATAGTTTAATTGCCTCCAAAATGAATTAATGCCCTGTCGAAATTTTCCAATCAGGCTGTGCAAGACTCAGGTGAGACAGACATAAGCTGCTAGATTTCATAAAAAATTGTCAGTCACTTAAAGTCAAGTTTGCTACAAGTCCACCATAATAATAACCATGGATGTAAATTAATAAGAAATTTGTTTTGATTTTGGCCTCCATGACGATTATAAAAGAACAACAATCGAGATAAAATGGTTATTGTGTCATGCCTCCCTCTTTCATGAAGTCTGCATTCATTCCTTCTCAAAATAAAATCATGAAAATGTACTTTTACACAATTAGACATGCTTGATCTATTGTTGTTTTCATTACTAATTGTATTTTATTTATTTATTTATTAAAGTTTTTAAGTGTGAAATATAACACGTACTGCTCTGTTTGCATAGTCAGAAAAGGAAAAGAGCATGGACATAAACTCATCTTTTAGCTTAAAGTTCATAGATATACTGGCAAAAATGTGTTCAGGTGCAGTGATAAGTGACTATGCATAAATAAGCCCTCAGTAAACAGGTCTTTATACCTTTTTGTCAGACATTTCTTTAACTTTACATTTTAAATGTGAAGTTACATTTAAATTTTACAATTGGGGGGAGAGGGGTTGGATGGTATCAAATTAGGTCCCCACCAATATCAAAAGCAAATCTACACCCTTGCTCCACCCACCTGCACGAGTGAAGTCCTCCGACAGAGGAGGACTCAAAGCACCTTGACTGTGGATTTTAGCCAGGCCAAGCTCTCCTGTGGAGCTGCAGAGGGCATCAAGGTCGCACAGAGTCACAGTCATTTTCAAGATGAACAACCTTGTCCTCGTGGTCTAAATATATCTGCTGGATTTCCAGTTGTGCGGGCCAGCTCCCCCAAGCTACCCCACGAAGGACAGATGTCAGCCTTCACTGACCCTGACACGACACACAGCTGGACGGAGAGAGCAGATCTGGAGCGGTCTCTGCTGACGGGATGTTGTTTTGAGCATTATGTCAGAGAGGAAAGAGTGTGATCCCATTGCACCCATGGCTGAATTCAGAATGAAGAGGGAAAGTAGGTTAATGGAAGTCCAAGTGAACTCTTCCTCTCACTTACTCTCTCATTCAGCTTTGTAAAGACATACAGTGAGGTTCATTACGGTTACATTCAGTCATACAAGTCTTTCTCAGTTGAAATGCGGTGCAAACACAAAGCTTTGAGGTTTCCATCAGAGGATTTGTGAAGCAGGTGTCTTGCTATCTCGCTGTACAGTCAATGGGTCACTTCACAGACTGTGTGTGTCTGTATGAGGGAAACTGCAACTAGATAACGGCTTTCAGACTGACTTCCAAGGCAGAGTAACATCCTTTCACACAATCAGGAGCAAATTAAAATAAGCTTTAGAATGAACTAGGAAAATACTGACAACACTGATCATTTTTTATTATTTCAAAAATATTTTACATTTTTTTAGTTTTTTTCTTGTAGATTGTTTGCTTGTTTGTTGACTTATTTGGTTACAGTTTTTAGGGGTCAGTTTACTTTTATACTTATCAACATGATATGGATTAACAAGTTTTCTCCACAGGTATTGAGGTTTTGCTTATCTGTGACTGTAACAAAGTAGTATTTGTTTGAACAAAAATAACTTAAAATCAAAAATACTGTAAAAAGAAATCTATTGTATGTTTTGAATTCCTTTTGTAAAGCAGACATTTCAGCGTCTTCATTCATTCATTCATTCTCTTTTTGGCTTAGTCTCTTTATTAATCCGGGGTCGCCACAGAGGAATGAACAGCTAACTTATCCAGCATGTTTTTACGCAGCGGATGCCCTTCCAGCTACAACCCATCTCTGGGGAACATCCACACACACTCATTCATACACTACGGACAATTTAGCCTACTCAATTCACCTGTACCGCATGTCTTTGGACTGTTGGGTAAACCGGAGCACACGGAGGAAACCCATACGAATGCAGGGAGAACATGCAAACTCCACACAAAAACGCCAACTGAGCCGAGGCTCGAACCAGTGACCCAGCGACCTTCTTGCTGTGAGGCGACAGCACTACCTACTGCGCCACTGCGTCGCCCAATACTCCAGTCTTCATTGTCAAACTGTTAATATTAAATCATTCTAATAAGGCTAATGATTTACTGCTCAGCAAACATTTCTTTTTCTTCATCATCTTCTTCTTAGTACAGATAAAATGATAATTATTATTAATAATGCTGAAAACAGTTTAGTATAATTTCTTTCTTTCTTTCTTTTTCTTTCTTTCTTTCTTTCTTTCTTTCTTTCTTTCTTTCTTTCTTTCTTTCTTTCTTTCTTTCTTTCTTTCTTTCTTTCTTTCTTTCTTTAAGCACAGTTGAAGTCAGATTTGTAAGCTCTCATGGATTATTAGCCCACTTGTTTATATTTCACCCAATTTCTGTTTAACACATAGAATATTTTTTAAACAGATTTCTAAACATAATAGTTTAAATAACTCATTTGCGATGATGACAGTAAATACTATTTGACAAGATATTTTTTAAGTCACTTCTATACAGCTTAAAGATACATTTAAAGGCTTAACTGTTAATTAGGTTAACTAGGCATGTTAGGGTGATTAGGCAAGTTATTGGATAATGATGGTTTGTTCTGTAGACTATTGAAAAAATATAGCTTAAATGCGCTAACAATTTTGACTTTAAAATGGTTTTAAAAATGTAAAACTTCTTTTATTCTAGCCAAAATAAAGCAAATAAGACTTTCTCTAGAAGAAAAAAATATTATCAGACATACTGTGAAAATTTCCTTGCTCTGTTAAACATAATTTGGGAAATATTTAAAAAATCAACAAAAAAAAAAAATCAAAGGGGACTTATAATTCTGACTTCAACTATATGTGTCCTTGGTAAACAAGAAAACTGCAAACTTTTGGGGGGAAAAACAAAAACAAAACATCTGCTACAGAACAGCAGAAGGCTCTTTGTTAAAGCTGTAGCCTAGCTTTTCAACAAGTGTAAATGAAAGCCTGTCAAGCTGTAAACTCGGTAGGGGACAGTTTTGTCTTTATTCACTTACAGTATAATTTTAATCAAATCAAAATATGTTTCATTTTGTTTATTAAGAGCTGTTGTGCAGGCCTACATGTGAAGAAAATCTTTGAGTACTCCATCATCAGAAATGTCCCAGTGGAGGATTTAGCTTGAAGGCTTTTTTGTGATAGTTTGACACAGTTTCATTTTTCTGTTCATTTTTGTATGGTTTGGTTTAATTCAACTTTGCTTGCTCACAAATGAAAATGCTGCATATACCAATAGGATCTGGATGCAGCCTTTATGATGCAAGCTGAGATCGCATCGCTCTGATATGCAATGTCAGACACCATGCACTCAATGGAGCTAGTGATGCCTCTGTGAAGGGTAGGGTTAGGAGAAGGTTTAGGTGACCACGTTAAAAATCATTGGATTCAGCTTAGATTGCATCTGCACCGAGTCTGCAGCCAGACCCCTGTCGCATACTGAACTGCTCGCTGCAAATTATAATTTCTGCCATGTGTAAATGTAACACTTCATCAATGTTTAAATTGTTTAATGTCATAAAAAAATACAGAGCTATTACTTGGCCCACACGGAATCACCGTGTGCAGAAATCAGATTTCCCCAGATTTTTTAGACCATCATTGGGTCTATTTATTTACTCGTGTGTGAATTTTTGTTTAATCAGTTTTTGAACTCATTTCAGTAATATTATTGACCAATATGAAAGTGTTTATTTGATTTATTTACAATACAGTTTGCAAAGTAATATTTTCTGTCCTTTAGTAGATTTATTATATGATAGCTTAGCTTTGTTTAACGAATAAGTGGATTTAGATGGATATGCATTGTAAACATAAAAGTAAAGTTAAAAAGCTATTATTTTTAATTTCATGTTTTAAGTTTTTAGTTAAGATGGTCCCAAAATAATTAAGCATAATTCTCCATTTATTTACTTTTAATTCTCAGCAGAAATAGCAAAAAAACATGCACAGATTCTGTCTGGCCCTAGCGATAACCCTCCAAGCAATGCCAATATACAGGCCCTAAGCTCAATTGCATGACTTTATTGATGGTGTTATTTCCAGTGTTTGTTAAAAAAAAATAACCCACAAATCTCAGTTTGTTCTTTCAGAGCATATATATATATATATATATATATATATATATATATATATATATATATATATATATATATATATATGTACACATACAAATTAAAAAAAATAAAGGCCACCAAAATACTAGCTGGTTAACAATATAATATAATATAATATAATATAATATAATATAATATAATATAATATAATATAATAATAAAGTTACTTTTTATTATTAGTGAACAATTTTATAATTTTTTTTTGTTGCATGATAAACTCTAAATGGCAATGTCACTTCAAGACTGAATGTAAAGATTTCAGTTGATAGCTTTTCCCTTTTTTTGTTCATGTAAGCTTCAAACGACAGTTTTTAAATGAAAGGCTCCAGGACAGACATTTAGAAATATGTGTGTTTTTTGGAAGTAAATGCCCTAAAGCCCAAAGTAGTTTATAATTTTACTGTATCATTCTACCTCAGATTGCATGCACAGAACAGTGTTTTATGTATCAGGTATGTCCAACAATCATGTACATTTTATTGATTTGAAGGATACGTAAAAAGGGCCTAACTTCACATAACTTTCATGGAAAGGAATGCAATGCGGCATTGTGTTTCATTATAAATAAATCCTCTTTGAGAACAAGGCTTCTCCTGGTGGTTCCAGGCCTCTATATGTAAACTTGCCAAGAGGACGAGTGGCAGGCCAGGTCTTAAAGTTCACTTGAAAACGACAGCCAGTGTTTTTAATGCCTATAAAGTGCCAAGTTTGCTTTTTCACCTCTGGCTTTCTGTTGTACTGTGAAACAGGCATTAAAAATAACAAAAGTTTCTATAGATAGATAGATAGATAGATGGATGGATGGATGGATGGATGGATGGATGGATGGATGGATGGATGGATGGATAGATAGATAGATAGATAGATAGATTAGATAGATAGATAGATAGATAGATAGATAGATAGATAGATAGATAGATAGATAGATAGATAGATAGATAGATAGATAGATAGATAGATAGATAGATAGATAGATAGATAGATAGATAGATAGATAGATAGATAGATAGATAGATAGATAGATAGATGGATATAGAGATAATCTATTTTTGTTAAGCACATTTCCTCTCCTCTCACAGTTTACTGTTATCAAACAGTATGGGATGTGACTCTATGAAAGAAGCGTTTATGCCAGAGCATTGTGGGAGGTGTTAATTGTGTCCTTGTTCGTATCTCACTCCTGTGTACAGATGGTTAATCATAGAGGTGTCAGTGTTGATTATCAAAATAGTGATGACAGGCAGTCTAGCCATTACACAGAATTGTCCTCTCAGTTGTTAACATAAAAAATAATAATAAAATAAAAAAACACCAAGGCAAAAAGCTTTAGAGTTGAGGTGTCATTAATCAAGAGTGCTGGACGAGGAGGAGGGAGTTGAGAAGGTGAGATGAGATTTGGTGCTCAGGGCTTATTTTCAGCCTCCATCCTTGAAGCTAAGAATTAATCAAAAGAAAAATATCTCTCACTCGTGTCGGATTCTCGCGGTGTAGCTCACCTCCGAAATGTCTGGCATTTTCATTTTGTTGCATCAGCATCTGTACTGGCCTTTGAATAATGTGTACATTTTTTTTGTAAAAGTCTTCCAGAAGAAATTTTATTGAACATTTATTTATCACAGAACACATCACGGATCATATTTAGAGAACCCCGCTTCCCACCACAACACAAACTGTTTGCACAAGATAACGTTTTCATATTTTATTTGCAAATTCTCGTTTCCCCATGCACGACTCAAATACGTAACACCTGCACTAATTACTCCCCCAAGTAGAGGAACTGAAACTATCAATGGCCCGAGGCCTAGTTGTTTGATCCAAAAATCACTAAATGGAGCACAGCGTGAGCTCTTTCTACTGCGGTTGCTCTGAGCTTAAAGGGAATACTTCAACCAAAGATGTACATTTTGTCATCATTTACTCACACTCGCATTGTCCCAAACCTGTATGGCTTTGTTTTATATCTGAAGCAAAAAGGAGATGTTTAACAGAATGTTCTCTTGAACACAAAATTAAATGGCCAGGGGCTGTTCAAATCCAGCAAAAACAAAACTGCACCAAGAAACACTAATAAAAAGTGTTTTGCATTGTATTCTGAGTCTAACACTGTGTGAAAAGACTTAGGTAGGCCTACACTACATGTAACTTTTTAATGAGCCAATAAAGTTTTCATTTTCAACCTGGGTCAGATTTTGGGGCAAATAAAAAATATGTGAAAAAAGCGGCACATGCTTGCGGCAAGAAAATAAATGATTTATTGATCATGGACCATGAAAAATGGCAGATCACAGATCTGAAAACTCCACAAGCAGTATTCCTAGTGCTCAACAGGTTTGCCTACTGCCCTTTTTGTTTATTTATTTTATTTGTTAAATATTATTAATGTTATAATGATTCAATTATTCAATTATTACAAAACATTTATTTAAAAAATCAAAACTCAGTACATTTACATTTATTCCTTTAGCAGAAGCTTCTATCCAAAGCAACAAACAAATAAGGGCAAAAGAAACACTTCAAATTAGTATAATACAATATTGATGTCAAAACAAGTTAGTTTAGAAGTTTTTGTTTGTTCTCCCAGAAACATGGAGTGTTTATAAGAAAGTGTCTGGTGCATATGGTGAGGAGAGCGCATGTCTTACATGGTTTTTTAAGCCCTCTCACCTGCATGCTAGCATTTGTCTCTCCCCTGCTCTGTACATCTCTGCTGAACTTCACAGAGATCGAGAAAAAGCAGTAAAGAGAAGCAAAGAGGAAAGTGTGTGCTAAAGCAAAGCTCTACAACAAGAAGCTTTCAAGTGCAGGTCAGTTTCATCTACTAGTTTTCATCACCTTAACTAAACTAGCAAACAAATCTTTTGTTTAAAATATTTATTTTAACAATTTTTGTGATGTAGTAATTTTTGTACATTTGCTGTAAATCTGAAAATGTTTTTTAAAGAGTGAGATGACAGGTTGATATTATACACACACACACACACACACACACACACACACACACACACACACACACACACACACACACACACACACACACACACTGAGCAAAAAGTCCTACCTGGAAAATAGTTTTAAATAAATTAAATTCCTTTTAGATAGGACAAAAATCAAGTGGATAAATTCTAATTAAATTGGAAAATAATAAACACACATACACACACAGAACCCAACAGCAGTATAATTGATTTTATTTTTTTGCAAAAACATGTGTAAACATAAAATTAAAAATTGAAGGCATATGAAGCAGACATTTTTCTTATTTATTTACTCCACTGCCTAACTCTACTACTGCTTCTAATTACAAGCAACCATTCATTAGACCAGCCTTACAATTAGCTCTTATAAAAATTGGCTTTTTTCACAAGCTCAAGACATTACATACAGAATCATCAGTAAAAATAAAACCATGATGGCTAACATTTGCATAAATGAGGGTAAGATTTCTGCCTCTAATAACCCACTGGCTTTTCCTCACAGTTCTTCTCTTTTATCAGTAATTGTTCCTGTTCTCATTCTAAACTGATGACTAACGGGTTTCATCCAGTCCCTAGACCAGGGATGGGCAAACTTGATCCTGTTCCAACACTAATCACACACCTGAACATGCTAATCAGTGTCTTTAAGATCACAAGAAATCTATAAGCAGGTGTGTTTGATTAGGGTTGGAGGTAAACTGTGCAGGACACCGGCCCTCCAGGATCGAGTTTGCCCACCCCTGTCCTAGACAGTCTCCTTGTAAAATACAACCCATGTGAAAATAAAGTGGTTTGAAATGTTGAATTCAATACATTAATCTGCAGGCCCATTAAATTACACATGGGGTAGATCAGATAATCTTTGGCGAGAACCACAACATTAACAGGTAACTTCAAACTCAACACGCTTATAAAAAAGGCAGGTTATGTTGTGAAATGAGAACTATCAACTATAAGATAGCCCATGATCGAATGATAGACAAATTTGTCAGTATGTTAAACCATGATTGTCATCCTCTTTTTGTCATCCTCTTTAGTTCAAGATTAATTCAGCCCTGGTGTTATAGGAAACTATACAGGAAGTCTTTTTTACCAACAGTGATTAGATTGTATATAATCAATGTCACAATATGAATTGCAAATTAATAACTGAAATTGTATTGATAGTCATGGACTATCAAAGCTGGTCATTTTCACAAGCAGATAACAACTCTAAACTCAACACGCTTATAAAAAAGGCAGGTTCTGTTGTGAAATGAGAACATCCACTATAAGATAGCCCATGATCGAATGATGGACAAATTTGTCAGTAGGTTGAACCATGATCATCATCCTCTTTTTGAGACATGCAGTACAACTCGTGCAAACTCTTTTAGCTCAAGATTAATTCAGCCCTGGTGTTGGAGGGAATAGATACAGGGAACGATACAGAAAGTCTTTTTTACTAACAGCGATTAGATTGTATAATCAATGTCAAATTATAAGTTGCAAATTGATAACTGAAATTGTATTGATAGGCATGGACTACTGTCTACTTATTGCTTGAAACTAAGGGGTGCAGTATGGATGTGTGTTTTTCCACTATTATTATTTACTTATTTCATTGTATGATGAGCTCTGCTGTGACGTGAATTTCCCTTTGGGATTAAAAAAAGTCTATGAAAAACTAAACGAAATGAACAAAGCTGGTCATTTTCTTTTCAAAAAAAGTAAATATGTTGTTCATAAAATTTTTAAGATTTGCTTTTAGAGGCATTTTTAAAAGAGTGTTTTAGGATTTAAGTTATATGAAAGAAAGACATTTTAATTGGCAAACTTAAAAAACAAACCTTCCTTGACTTCCTAGTTTGTCAATAAAAGCTTGTTTTTTTCTAATTTTACTTCTTAATCATCTTGCCATTCACCATCATATACTGTTTAGTAAGTCCTATAAATGTCCTTCTCTTCACCTTAACACCATCACATTCCCCTCAGCTGATGTTTGTACAGAAAGCTGGCTTTGAATACAAAGAGTATGGCAAATTGTTCTATGTATACCTCAAATATTTCCTGTTTATCAGATGGAAATAAATGAAATCACTCTCCAGTATTGACATATAGAGGAATTTCATATCACTCTTGTTTGTTTGTGTTTGCAGAAGCTCAGTCAGCTCTACGTCACTGCTCCAGCAAACAGTATTAAGGCATCATGTGAGCCTGCATCGCAGTTTGTTATATGGCACGTATAAAGGGCTGTTTATGGTCTCATATGAAATACTCTTTCTTGCTTTCATCCACGGCGTCCTGCAGGGCTGGGTCTCTGCGAAGGGCAGCATCTGCTGTCTCTGCAAACTCTGTGCCCTTGGCCTCATTGGTATGATATGTGCCCTTGTGCTGGTACATGTATCGCAGAATGATGGCCAGGAGGAGGAGCAGGACCAGAACCACTGCCGTAATGACAACTAATACACACACGCACACACACATACACAGAGGTTTTATTTCACATTTTTTATGCTAAAAGCAACATTATTCTGCAAATTCTGTTGAATGAGCTTGACTGTAAAACATTATTCCACATTTTAGCTTTTTCAACATGATTTTGTAAGTAACTTAATTACTGAATTTGTTGTGTTTTTTCTGTTTCGCTGACTTATGTAAGTCAGCTGTAAGTACTTATGTTTGTTGCTTCAGCTTAAAAACATGTGCTGAGTTGAGTTTGTCCCAAAGATTACTTTTGTAAATCTGCTGCACTGAAAAATGGCTGTAAATTTAAAGGTAAAAAAATGAAAAAAAGAATGCAGCAAAAATAATAATACGTTTATTTTATTAATAAATTTACATTTTTATTTATAATTTTTAAATTTTTATTAATAAAGTTAAATTACAGTACAGTAAATTGACTTTCCCGAAAATGACTGCATGACACTTAATTTATGATTTTTTTACTATGCTAAGTTACTATGCTTCTTTTTTTTTTTTTTTTTTAGATTTTCCTCATCAGTTACTTACAGAGATCAGCATATATAAGTACACCCCTCACAAATCTATCTTTTAAATTAATATTTTAACAGGAAGCTATACAATCTCATATTTGTGCATAAACATTCGATTTATCAGTACTGAAGCCAAATCTGGAGCTTATCTAAGAAAAAATTACTTAAAATAACAAAAAGAAGTACACCCAAATTTAAATCTTATAGAAAAATATTAAATACAAAAAAAAAAAAAAAACAGGAAAAATATTTTTCCCGAAATTTCCAAATTTGTTGAAATTTTGTATGTTGTATTTTTTTGTTGTTGCAATACTTCACATGAATTTAGCTGTATTATCTTTATATTTCTAAATATGTTTGGTGACTAAAATATTGTTTTAATAAATGTATATGTTTAACACATCTCTTTTGTTTAAATGCACCAAAATATATTTCCCATATTCACTGAGAAATTGATAAAAATATACATTTTGAAAATATGGTTTATTCAATTATGCTGAGCACTGCACATTAGAGTTAAAAATGTTGTAAAAAACACAGAAAAATGGTACTGTAAAAATGTGTAAACTGGTTAACTAAGTTTTACTTATATGAATAACCGTAAATAAACTTTCCCAAAATCCTCTGTATTTTTTGTTGACATTACTGTGGTTCTTTATAGGTTTTTTTTTTTTTTTTTTGAGTGATGTACATTAGAGTATTATGTTACATCAGATCCACCACTGTTTTGACATTGTTGATTTTACAAGTATGTATTTTTTCCCATAAAGATTTTAAAATGTCTGAGTAAAGCAATATAAAATATGAAACAAACCAATCAGCTACGATGAGAATAACTTTAGAAACTCTGATTTGAAGCAAATAAGTCCAAAAGAAAATTGATGAACACAAAGTCATTAGACTTGAACAAAATGGCTTTAATAAGGGAAAAACCTTCAGTGCTGGGTTCCAAACCCCTGGATACTCATTTTCTTTTTTGGTGAATATTTATATTTCCTGACACATCTTTAGCTATTTTCAAGTGGGAATTCAACCGAAAACCATTTTCACCATCATTATATTAAAGTGAGAAGACAGGGAAATGAGGTAACAGTTTGTTAAATTCAGGTGTAAATTTAGCTAACAAAAACACTGACAGTCAAGCATCCAAACCAAACCTACAGAACATGCTGTGTAGAGGATCATAGTAAAACATACAGTGCTCACAAACTAAATTGAACAATGAAATATACAGATTGTATCGTGATGTTCAAGTGCAGTTGCTTGAAAAAGGATTTGAGGGTAAGTATCATTAGAACCCTGCTGAGGTTTGCTGATTCCAATTATTTCTGTGCATAAGAACAAACCCACACACTGATTATTCACGTGTAAATGAGCTAAAGTTAGACAACTGTGGGTCTGGTACTTCATTTATTTATTTATTTTTAGCCAGAGATCTTCTGAGGCCAGAAAACATCTTGTGGACAAATTACCTCTCATTTGTACAAAAGTCATCCAAGCCTCTCTGATCATCATTGAAGTGCTATTCTCAAAATGTTCTCGTAACTACACGCTCTATAGAGGCAAAAAGCATCTTTCTCCACTAACAGCAGTGCATTTGGAATGAATGAATTTTCTTTTCCCAGTAACATATTGGTAATACTTACTTCATTACAGTACATGAGCTATTTTATTAGAGCACAGTTTTGACTTGGAGAGCTCTTTAAAGCATCAAATAGTCTACTAGGACTACATAGTCAGAAATCAAAATTGATATTTTCCCCATATGCTGCCTGAAGTTGTTAGTAGGTTTTGGACTGCCACAAGACATTTACAGCTCAGACGACTGGCTTAAAAACAACTGTGTCTAGACCTAAACATCTATCATGCAAATGATAGAAACCATCAGCACCAATGGTCTCTATGATTTATTAAGGCTTACAGCACTTTTATGGAGTCTTGGCTATTTTGTTACAGCAATGGAAATACATTTCAAGGGTCACTGTAGGGTACACTGTAAAGCCCAACAGGCAACTTTATCAAATGAAATGAGTGTAGTTAACTCAAATTTACTGAAAGTTAATTCTACTCATTTGAAAAGAGTTTTGAACTCAGTGTTGAAGGTAATGAGTTAATTAAATACCTCATTACTTCAACTTAAATGGAGGAAGTTCACAGTACTCATATAAATTAGTTCTTTAACTTAAATGGTTTGTAGCTATCAATCTCAAACGGTTTGAGTTGCCTTAACTTATTGGTTTTTTGTTATTGTTTTGAGTTCTCTTCATTTATCAGGTTTTACTGTGCTCAAATTGCTTCATTTACTCAAATGGATTGAGTTCACGGAACTCATTAGGATTAGTTTTTTTTATAAGTTTTTTATAGTTTTTTTTTAACTTAAATTCTTTCTTGAAATCGTTTTCATCTAAAGGTTTGAGTTACTTTAACTTTTTGGGTTTTACAGTGTAAAATAATGACTGTATATTTTTTTTTACATTGAAAGTAAAAAGAATAATTAAAAGTTTTTAAGCACTTACCTCCAACTATGGCTTCAAAATAAGGTCCCCCTTGGGATAAAAAGAAAATAATTTGATTAAGCAAAATTTACTTGATAATGAAAAACATTCATAAAAATACCTGAGTATTGTCACTTTCGATCTCATTTTATTGACAAAAAAATTAAAAATAAATTAATCTGCCAAGACAAATGTTATGATGTTGTAAAATTATATGATATGGTACTAAGACTTTTTATGAGAAATCTTAATGATTGGATCAAATTAAAAATGTAATTCAGTTTGTTCCACCGTAATAATGGTCAGAAAGCTATTCATGACACAATTATGACAAAAATGTTTATGACACATTTATGACAAGTTATGTTGTCTTGATAATGTCAAGACATCTCAAACAATGTCATCTTTGCATTTAAAATGACATAACTGAGTGAATTACATTTAATAACAGTTGTCATAAAAATCTGTTAACTCTCCTTCATATTCATGAGGTGTCACATTATAAATGAGTATAAAGGTGTAATGATGACACTCTCATGAACACCTTCTTTAGGTAAAGTGTTACGAATTGGGTACGCAGAATGAATATTTTCATTTACTTTAAACAGAATGATCATATCACATATCCACTTGTTCTCTGATATTTTGATAATATGCTGCCATACTTTTTGGAACAAATATATGCACACACACTGTGGTGCTTAAGAAGTGACAACTAAATTTAAATACAGAAGTGAATACCGTAAATGATCACTGCATGTGCACAAAACACTATTCACGGCTGAAACACTGATGACTGAGAGTGGAGTTATCATGGCACCATAGCATGTTCTGGTGGTGAGTGCCTTACCATCTACCATCTGGTAACACTTTACAATAAGGTTAATTAGTTAATGCGTTTACTAACATGAACTAATCATGAACAACACATGTACAGCATTTATTAATCATAATTGAACATTTACTAATGCATTATTAACATCCAAGTCCATGCTTGTTAACATTAGTTAATGCACCATGAGTTAACATGAACTAACAATGAACTACTCTATTTTCATTAACTAACGATAACTAACATGAACTAATACAGTATTAAATGTATTGTTGATTGTTTGTTCATGTTAGTAAATGCAATAATTAACATTAACTAATGAAAAAACATTCATTCATTTATTTTCTTGTCGGCTTAGTCGGATGCCCTTCCAGCTGCAACCCATCATTTACACCCACACTCATACACTACGGACAATTTAGCCTACCCAATTCACCTGTACTGCATGTCTTTGGACTGTGGGGGAAACCGGAGCACCCGGAGGAAACCCACGCGAAGGCAGGGAGAACATGCAAACTCCACACAGAAACACCAACTGAACCGAGGTTCAAACCAGCGACCCAGCGACCTTCTTGCTGCTAGGCGACAGCACTACTTACAGCGCCACTGCTTCGCCCATGAATAAACATAGCGATCTTTAATCTAAACAAATAGCTATACTGACATGTTCTTCTCGTGTTTAGTTTATGTTGGTACTATAAAACATTTGAATTTATTTCTGTTGATTATATGGGGTTTGTTCTGGTTTGTTTTTTGTAAAGATCTGGCTACCAGAATGATTTATCTATCACTGTAATTTTCTTCATTTTTCACACAGATTAGACACATCTCTTACACACATTTGAACACATCATTAATAACTTGTTTGGTTCTTTTGCAGTCTCTCTGTGTTAAATAAATGTGGTTCTTACTACTTGTATTTTGTTGCGTATGGAGGGATTTAGCCTGCTGAAACGCTTAGCAATGGACACTTGAGAGCGTGTTTTTCCTACAGCTGAGACACCAATATGATGATGCAATATTCATTCATTCATTTTCATTTTGGCTTAGTTCCTTTATTAATCAGAGGTAGCTACAGCGGAATGAACCACCAACTTATACAGTATATGTTTTACGAAGCGGATGCCCTTCCGGCTGCAATTCATAACTGGGAAACATCTATACACACTCATTCACACTCATACACTACGAACAATTCAGCTCACCCAATTCACCTATACCACTTCTTTGAACTGTGGGGCAAACTGGAGCACCCGGAGAAAACCCAGGCGAACACGGGGAGATCATGCAAACTCCACACAGAAATGCCAACTGACCCAGCCGAGGCTCGAACCAGCAACATTCTTGCTATGAGGCAACAATGCTACCCACTGCGCCACCGCACCGCCAATGATGCAATATAATAATTATTAATAATAAAAAATTCCATTACTGTTATTGTAGTTGTTGCATGACAAGAATGTTTTGTGACAGGTGGAGCCTGTGGTACTTGTCCTATTGCTCCTCCATCGTGATAGGATGGATCACTGAAATACGTTGAAATATTTTGGGATGTGGCTTATTTATTTATAAGATACAACATTTCGGTTTCATACTTCTTGTGGGGTTGACATTGCAGTAAATATCTAAATTAGGAGTGTACAGAGCAGAATTAGAATTAGACATCCCAATGATTACCTTGATGACAAAACATTTAAAATAATAAAAATAACTAGGCAAAACTATTTTATTTATCTAAAGGCTTCAACTCCAAATTTGCATTGGATTTTAAATCCCAATAATGCATGTAAACTACATTCATAACACTGGAACCAAAAAAGTGTCAAAAATGTCAAGACTAACACGAATGTCAATTTTTGTCAAGGTTGTGAATTGACATCAAATCGATTAGCATTTTAATGTGTTTTTGATATCAGTTTCTCCTGAGATGATTTAAGGAGTACACTTTCAAAAAATGAAAAAAAAAAAGATCAAAAAGACTGTCCGTTATCATGTGGTAGTATTCATGACTCTAGTAACAGCCTAGTAACAGGTAGTAACAGCCTCTGTTGATTTTAAGGTAAGTATTGTTTCATGGTTACGTCTTCTCTGAGTAGCTAGAGCTCTAATGCATTTCAAAATAAAAGTTTTTTTTCCCCCCATAGTAGTGCTGCAGTGCAGTCACGTAACTCTTTTGTACATCAAGTCCTTTCACACTTCACTGATCCCTCACAAAACACATACTGTTGACTTTCTTCTAGTGTTGTAATAACACACGTGAATCTTTCATGATGCTTTGTTTTTATAGACAGCTGTCTCCCCCACTGTATTGCAGCGAGACTCATTCTCTCTGTCACCATGGGGACAAAAAGCTCGTTAAAGAAAGTGATTGAAGATAATCATGAATTATTGCTAAGGCAACATCTGCTGCCTTGACTTGACTTTCACTGAAGGACGGGCATATCAAACATGTTGCTTTCAAAATGGAGATGAATCTAGTGAGACCCCCAAACTATTTTTAAACAGAAAGGATAATGCAGGTTTGACCAAGCAGATGCCCCCAAAACATGAACAATTAAGCTCCCTCATTAGTGTCTAATAACCTGTTACATTGTGATTAAAAGCTCATTGTGATTTGGTGTTTACAGCGCGATTATATTTGGAGTAATTAAGGAGACAGAGAGAGATTCACATTTGGGTAATGTGAAGGGCATGACGGTGTGTTTGAAGGTGTAACATCCTTGTGATCTTAAATATCTCCTTGTATGAGCTCGGTAATTAGCTGTACTTTAGAAACAGTCTAGTTTTAGAAAAAAGAAAAGTACAAATTGACAAATTCACAGAGGCTCTGAATCATTTATAAATCAATCAAAAGGTTTTCTCTCCACAGCGTCTCTTTCTCAGAACTTCATTAAAACAAGGAGGACTGTAATATAACAAACTTTGGTGACATGTGCCAGACTTCTGCAGGCATTTTGTCTTCTAGACTCAAATTAAGATCTTCTTCCATCCAATCAATGGTTAATAAACTCGCAAGTCCTGCAATTACAGTTCATCCCAAGACTGTATTAAGCCGCGGGCACACTCGAGTTTGAAAATGCTAAATTCTGTAGTACGACTTTGCGAAAAGGGGTAGGATAAAAAAAGATGATTAGACTTTTGGTGAGCAATTGGTCTCTCTTTTAAATTCCTGTACAGAGAGGTCATATTGTGATCTTCGCTTGATCTCACACAGTCACATGACGCAATTTCGCAGGTTAGTAGTGATGTGCGACACTAAAATATTGATATCTCCAATACCAGCTTTGTGTATTAGTAGTCCACTAATATGTGTGAGTGAATTTAAAGCATGAGAGTGCCATTAGAGCAACCTGCTGCTTTTGCAAAGTTTGTCCGTGCTGTTACTTTATAAAAAAAAATACACTGTATGAAATAGCTCTAAGAAATTACCCTCTTTATCATTAGTCCTTAAATTGATGTATAGATTCAGCTATAGGTGGCATCTTTTGGTGAGACATGGGAGTTCATTTGCTATTTATTTTGCCACAGTGCATTATGGGTATTCTTTAGCCAATAAGATTGCATCAGTTGCACATTTGTTTATGCAACAACAAACAGAACCAGTGAGTTCACCTTTACGAATGCTAAAATATCCTTTAGTTTCAGCTGGTAGGAAAGTTGGTCCCTTTAAAAGGTGAAGGACACAATAGCTAGAGTGTGGAATTTCTGCACCATTATTTTCACAGAGCTGAATTACAAAAATAATGATCACTTTTAAATATGCAGAATTGCCACAAACTTAACACTGCTGCTGTTTCGGATGCTAAAACAAATGAAGCATTGCTATTACAGCAAGTACTTACACTTAGTTAGTACAGTATAGGAATGCATAATAAATTACAACGCAAACACATGACACTGGTGTGTTTTTTTACCCCCAGGCTATTTAAAATATAGGTAATTTTTTTCTTCAGAAGAACATTAAAGATTAAAAACATCTACAGACAAAACAAATATATGCATACGCATAGATTCTTTACACTGAGGTCTTGTGAGGCAAAACGATTAATCTCTGCAAGAAATTGAACACTATACAACATTTTTACCTTTACTGCAGCCTTCAAAGAGTCTTGAGTGATGTCAGCTATGTGAACAAATCTTTCTTTTAAGCCAGTTCTAAAAATATTCTTTATAATGTTCTACTGAAGAAATAAAGTCACCTACACCTTAGATGCCCTGAGGAAAGTAGCAGCAACAGCTCATTTTTGAATGAACTATCCAGGGTAGTAGAAAATATTTTAATTATAGGCTTTAAATCATAAAATCTCTGACACATGGATTTTAAAGTGTGGGACGGGGAGTCTTGAAATTCTAACGCTAAAATATATCATGGCTATATTTCTCATGCAGCAGTGTGCATAGTGGCTGTTAAGCCCGTTAGAAAAGATCTTTCTAAGTCACACTCAGCGAGAGCCACAGCACCCCAGGACGGATTAAATCTCTGCTAAATTTGCCATGCAAACACGAGGGAGCCTGTCTCGCCTGGAGGCGTCCCCTCGTTAGCCTCGTTAGCGAAATCCGCCAGCCGCTGTGACATGGAGGAGGACATCTGTGCTGCGTGGCCAGATCTGAAGAACGGCTTCTTTTTTTTCACAGCCTGTCATGAAACCCGATGGGTTGGACCTGAAAGATGATGAGGGCCAAAGGCATTCCTCCCTCTCTCTCTCTTTCTCTCTCTCTCACTTCTGCCACACAGACCCAGGGCAGAGCAAACCCAGCAGCAAGACATTTGCTTTCATCACCTTCCCAGAAGTGGAGCTAATCTTGCCCAAAGCCGGCTTTTGAAGCGCACTGGTAATTGTCTCCCGAAAGGATGGGCAGCAAAATCATGAGCCAAAATGAATTCCAGTCCCTTCAGTTCTTGGGTGGGAAACGCATTAAGCTGATAATTTTCCAGCTTGAATTAATGCAAATTTCTCATTGTTGCTGTGCCCAGTGCCCAAACTGTAAATCTGTCCAAATTTCATCAAACTGGAGAATTACCAAAGCAATGGCATTCAGCTCTGATGTGAACATTTTATTCACGTGGACAACCACCAGTGCCGTGGCTTGTATGCATTTTCCTAATACACACTAGGCTAAAGTAGCCCAAAATTGTCTGCTTTAAGACATACAGTGCACTAGGAATTCAAGCCAGACTGAAAAGTACGCAGCAATTGATATTATGCTATAAACCGTTCATTCAACTGTTCAAAGTGAAATGCCTGGTGAGTGATGCTGAAGTGTGTTCTGTGGCAGTGTTTTATTATGCTGGTTAATACAAGTATTGCAGTAGTTTGAAAATCAAATGGCATAACACAGCAGCCTAAAGACAAACTACTGTTTCGCTTGTAATTTGCATGCAGAACTTTGCATACTGAGTTGATTGATTTTGCCACTCCCTTTGATTTCAATATGGTAAAATGTAGCACAAAAGACCCATCACCTTTCTAGGGAGACTCTATAGTACATTGTCAAAACCACATAAATGGAGGTGCTTGTCTCATCTTGGAGGTGATGAAGTGTCGGGGCAAGCCTTCATGTTTCATGTAGAGAATTAACAGCTTCTCCGATGTCTGTCAGAAAAGCACTCAAGTGTGGCCAACTGCCTGTGCCAAACTGAGAGTGAAAACAGCCACTAAACGCCTGGCTAAACTCTCTCTTAGAAACTCCTTTCCTCTCTCTCTTTTTTGTCTCTCTCTCTCCACCTTTCAGTTGAATGGCTGTTGTTTATTATTCATATCCTTTAGAAAAAAAAGAGCAGTTTAAAAATGGACAGGTGCACTTGAAAGCTGAAAGGCCGTCTTATTCAATCTTTTTTCTTTCTTTATATATATATATATATATATATATATATATATATATATATATATATATATATATATATATATATATATATATATATACATACATACATACATACATACATACAATTAAGCAACTACTGTGTATAACATGGTATATGCAGAGCAAGTGTTTCTTCCCATACTGATAAACTTCCGGTGAAGGATAAATGTGACTTTTTCCTTGATGTTGTAATGTAAATAAAATAAAATTGATTTAGTTGCTCAAGTGTAAAATGAGACGAAAAGCCGTTTACTCGCATGTGCCGTCAGAATCGACAGGCTAGTGCTCCATTGAATATACTGGGGTAAAATAAATGTTCATAGACATTGCGGGGAAAATGTAATTTAATGCAGAGCTTCTTGTACAATCTGAGACCCACTTTATATTGAATATCACTCAGCCAGTGGAGATCGCGGACTTTTAAAGAAAACTGACCTTAAACATGCCAATTTTGTAATGGCATAGAGTTCACTGGAAGCGCTTAACCCAGGTTACTGACAAATTAAAAGTCCTTTAGCATACTTCCACATGTAACCTATAAGGCGTCAGTATATACTAAAAACAGCAAAGGTTTTAGTTTTTAGATGCCAGAGACCTTCAAATGTGATCATTCCTATTCGAGTGATCCCCATTCTGAAATGTTAAAGGCAAATATACAGTAGCTTCAACTTCTTTAGTTTAGGGGTCTTATTTGTAAAGCATGCATATGCTCAGAATGGAGCAGTTACTTTTCGAATGTGTGTTTGCGCATCATGCATCACACACAAAGATTAATTCTGATTGGTTATTTTCCAAAAAACACCCCTCAATCACATTCTTGTCTCGTTTTTATTAGACAACGAAAAGTCAGTATATATTATTATGTTTGTCATCATCATCACTTGTGACTTGTTCGTTACGAAAATTATGGTAAAAACCTTTATCAACAAAATTAACACTGGCTCAGATTTAATCTGAGAGACTATTTGAGCAGTGTAGTCAGATTTTTCTTAACAGAAAATTAAACGGACCTATTAATCGTGGCAATGTTGAGAGTGCTTCCATTACATTCAGTAGCCACACATTTCATTTTATTTCATCTTGTTGTATTTCATTTTATTGTACAAGAGAATTTGCAATGTCTTGATTTACAAATGCATATTCATTACATCAGTTATATTTGTACAAATTAAGTTTTTTTTGTCAGTATATTAATGTCACATTTAAGCATATAAGGATTTAGGACCCACAACCCTGCAACCAAAGTAGACCTAATGGCCTTCGTTGTTCTCAAAGATAATGTGTTCAATGTCAATTATACTGCACTGGTCAGGACGCAATGTTTGATATCACATGTACAGTGAATGGGAGTGTATGGTTGTTTTCCAGTGATGGGTTACAGCTGGAAGGGCATCTGCTGCATGAAACATATGCTGTATAAGTTGGTGGTTCATTCCGCTAGGGCAACCAGATTGATAAAGGGACTAAGCTGAAAAGAAAACGGATGAATGAATGTACAGTGTATACCTTAAATATACTTATACCATACTTTAAATGGCTTACTTACAGCTGCCACTTACTATTATAGTAAAATATGTTGTATTAAAAAAAACACCACACTTCAGCTTTAAACCAGCTGGTTGTAAAATAAAAGCTCAAATCCTACTCTGTGAAGGAGCATTAAAAGCTAAGCAGCTTCCTCTTAAACAGCCCATTGCCAATGAGGATAGTGACAATAGATGATAACCTGAGGGAGCTGCAGAGCACCCTCAACTTATAATGAACCTCTAACAAACCATACAAATGCTCGGTCCAAGTTAATCAAAATATTTTAATTAGAGACATTTTTTCTGTGATGCAGCAGTCACAGTGAGGAAGAATAAGACCACCACAGTCAAATTCTGTGTAGCTTCCTGTAAAAATGACTAATGGATTTCACACTGTTTTACATACTTTCTGTTCTTCAGAGGAGGTAGGAATGAGAATTCATTCCCACAGTCCTTTAGTAGGCAAAACAAAAGCTTGGGGTTTTTAAAAAATAAAAGCAACTACCCAAAAAGTTGTAGGCGAAGCAGTGGTGCAGTAGGTAGTGCTGTCGCCTCACAGCAAGAAGGTCGCTGGGTCGCTGGTTCGAGCCTCGGATCAGTTGGCGTTTCTGTGTGGAGTTTGTTCTCCCTGTGTTCACGTGGGTTTCCTCTGGGTGCTCCAGTTTCCTCCACAGTCCGAAGACATGCAGTACAGGTGAATTGGGTAGGCTAATTTGTCTGTAGTGTATGAGTGTGTGTGTGTGCGGATGTTTTCCAGAGATGGGTTGCGGCTGGAAGGGCATCTGCTGCGTAAAAACTTGCTGGATAAGTTGGCGGTTTATTCCGCTGTGGCGACCCCGTATCAAAAAAGAGACTAAGCTGACAAGAAAATGAATGAATGAATGAAAAAGTTGTATTTATAAAGAGCTACTATGTGTGAGTACGGACAAATGTAAGTGTGATATAATTATTTGCACAATATCTCTTTACACAACACACAGCACAACACAGATTATGAGAAAGGCCATATTTGGGAGGAATTTTAAGCTTTAACAGACAACTGAATCACTGTCTTCACAGTAATATGATTGATGACTTAAGCTCAGAATTACTTGTAACCCCTTATTCGTCTTAAGATTGTAAAGAGGAAATATTGATCAACATGTTATTTACAATGTCTGCAATGCACAGATCCACAAAAAGCAGCCTTGAGTGAAAGCATTGCTGTCCATCAATAAATCTCTCATTTACTGGTCAGGAGCTCTTCTCAGATTCCTCTACACCACCAAGGCTATTCAGACCTTTAAATCCTCCTCTTAAACAGGTTTTATGATAGTCATTTCTATCAGACTTGAGAAAACTAGTCTCTATATTTCTACACGTATTGTTGGGAATGGAATTGCTCTGTAAGATCATATCAGAAAAATTGATGACTGAGGAAACGTGTCAAGGCTAAAAAATGTTCATCAGCCCTCTCATGCGACGACTAACCACAGCAAAAACTCACTTTAAGTACAGTAAAATTAGTACAAATATATTACAATCAGTACAGCATTTACAGAAATGATTGCCATACCAAGCCACTATCTGTTTATCAGTGCATTAATTTGTGTCAACAACTTAAACACGTTAAAAATGTGCTTGTGGAAATTTTGCTCTCATTGAAATTTTTCTTTTATCCTATTACATTTATTTCTTGTTTTATGCACTTATCTAACAAGAATTATCCTTAGAAGTTTAAGGTAAATTGTTTAAACAATAATAACAATAAAAGAACAACAATAAAACAATAACAACATCTTACACACAAACCATTTTATAAAGAAACAAATCTCACCAGTTATACAATTAAATCTTTTGATTCCTTGTAAATAAACGAGTGAAAATGAAAAGTGCAGTATGTAAGTTTGAATCCCAGTGGTAACTAGATATTGCACTCCTGGATTAAAACAAAAGCAAGGAGGGGGGTGAGTGATTTAAACCGTGTTCTAAATAAAAGCAACGACACCCGATAGACAGAATATTTTTCATTTTAAAGGGAGGTTTTGTTCTAACCAAGTCCTCCAATTGATATATTAGAAAAGACTTTTATTTCTCACAGGTGAACAACAGAAAACTGACAATGATCACCTCAGGTACACCTCATGTGCTTTATAATTTCAGTGTTAAATTCTAACAATGTGAGTTTGAATGCCATTTACATGACATTTATTGCCATATACTGAAAACAGCAGCAGCTAGTTCACCTTAGATCTTGAAAATAAATAAACCACGTGGTTTTAATGTACCTGCTACTCACCTAATGTTTGCGTTCATTATATTTATATCATTTGCTAATTAATAATCTCATGTGGAACTCTGAATCTGTCACCTGTCCACTGAAGGTTGCATTTCAGTCAAAGGTGCATGCTTTGAGAGCATTTCTAAATAAATAAATAAATGAAATACGCGATTTCCATCAAGGCAAGCCAAGGTGCTGAAATATAATTGGCTAAAGTGGCATTGGGCAGGTGTCACGGAGACCATTTTTTTTAGGTCCCAAATCTTCAAAAAATAAAAAAGAAAAAGTAAAAAAAATAGCACAGTCGAAATAGCACTGTGGTGCAAAGTGCTTTTCCCTGTGCTCAGTGAAAAAAAAAATCCTCCTAAAAATAATAGCCACTAGCCAGCAAAACAAAACAAAAACATATTTACAAGACAAGTAACACTTGGCTAATGTTTTATTTCTACAGATAAAGGAATCAGATTAACCTACTGCTTCACAACTCCACAACCTTACTCCCGCACCCCACCACATATGTGCTTACCCTGGCCTTTTAATAGCAGGGGAGACTGGTATGGAATAGCTCATACCATCACAGGAGGTAAGCATCAGGTAAATATATCCATAAACACTTCCTTGATCAACATTTTGATATATGTACACTCCATTTGCATACTATAAAGCTTTACACCATAACTAATTATTTTTTATATTTTATGGTTTTTATAAACCCCTTTAACTTAATTGTCCCCGACAATTCACAGTGTGCACCCTGTGATCGGCTGACGGTGAGTATGGAGTGTGGGGTTTTAATGGCTGTGTGTGAGGAAAAGTTTATATGCAGTTTTGCCGCAGGCTAGTGACAGCATCCTTTGTCACAGCAGGTTAAAATTACCAAAACAAAGACAGACGTTCTGACACGGAAAATACATTTTCAAAGCAGAATATTTGACTTCAGCATTGTTTTTCAGAACGTTCACTTGGCATGTTTCTTAAATATCTGCAAACATTGTGTTTATATGCTTTAGAAGAGTCAAAAATGTACATACAGCACCTTTAAGAAACTAATAATTTCTAATAATCTTATAATAGAATTATAAGATAAAATTATAATTAAAATTATAATTCTTATAATTTTGTGGGTTTTCATATGAGAATTATTATATTTAAAGCTGGGCTATCTAATACTAAAACTGATTCATATTCAGTCAGTAGGCCAGAGCAGAACTCTAGCATAGAGACTAGCATAAGGAGGTTAATCACATCAAGTTATTGCATCGATTTACATCATGCAACACACATGCAGCTCGGTGAGCACACAGACAGGGCAGCCACCAGGACAGGTGCAGGTATATTTCACACAAGGGCTCAATGGTGATTATAGTCCTAAATTCATAACCACACCAGGCTGAGATGAAGGAGACAGAATGAGGAAAGCACATGTTAGTCTCCTCCATTCCTAAAAGAAAAATGAGCCGAGTACAGAAGACAGGGAAGGAAACAGAAGTAATGGATGTGACTAATGGAGTGAGATTTCAGCATGTCTGGGAGGAGGAGAGAGGGTGGGAAACGTGCTGAAAGCTTGTGCTGTTACATTGAAGAGAGGAAAGAGGGACACATTTCTGTTATTGAGCTGGGCAGTTTCATAAGGGAACCGATGCTGTAGGAAATGTTATTCTGCCCTACCACGACACAGCTCTGCTGACATTATCACATCCGTTGAAGACTACACAATGACAAACATTGCATATCAGCCCTGCAATACACATATCTCTCCTATCCAAGCTATCCATTTAAGATCTTAGAGTTTCCATTAATGATCTAATGAGTGAAATAAGCTTTGTTGTTGGAGTATAGGTCAAGTTAAAAAGTGTGTCTAGCGTTGATGTGCCATCAGTAACACTGTTGTTAAATGCTGTATTATTTTTTTTACAACAGGGCTGTTGAATAATTGATTCTTACTAGCTGATAAACATTCTTTCTAAGGTGAGTAATTATATTCAGATAAACATGCAGCTAAATATGTTCCAGCCAGGTCTTGACTGCTATACAGTTTCATGCTACTAGTCAAAATGATTTATTGAACTTTGTAAGATATATGTAAGAAATTAACTCCACACAGGAATGGTGTGAGGTTCAAAAATCAATTCAGACAATTGTATTGATCTGAATAATGACTTTATTTGTGGTACATCCACTCTACGTTGAAAACTGACTTCAGTCTATTGAATTCAATGACCATCAGATATTTCTTACATAATGATCCAAAACACTCAAGCAAACTTAATAGCATTATGTTTTATTTATTTTAAAATAATGTTTTCAGGGTTTTCACCTTTAATGTACAGGACAGTGGATATTATAGGGAAGTGAGGGAAGCAAAGAGAGGGGAAGAATCAGCAAAGGACCTCAAGCCAGGGTGGTACCATATAGAGTTTTACACTGTATCAACACTGGTTGTGCCTATTGAAAGCACACATTGATGTAAGTTAATGTTTGAACAGTGTGTAAGTAGGCAAGTAAAGGAGCATCCCTTTTTGGGGGACAATTTTTTAATCTCTCTCGAAATTGTCCCACACTTTGGATTTTTTCCCTGACATAAATACCACATGAACCAGCTGTGTTAATGATCTGTTTGTCTGTACTTTTAAACATCAGCTGAACATTTGATTGATTAAGGAAACTTGTCAACTCCTTTTCAACTGTGACACGTGATGAAGAATTTTCCTATAGAAACTGCTGGCTTACACTTTTACTACTACTCACTAGCCAAGACGAGCTCATTTGAATTCATATTTTGTAAAATTGCTAAGCAGTTTCTAGGTAAAATGAAGGCTACAGGGCAGTATGATGCCAAAAACATGTTGTACTATGTATGTTGTACTTGTGATGCAGAACATCCAGGTATAACACTTTACCGCGCGCATTAGGATAAATCTGTAAAAAAAATTTTTGACTGTTTTTCTTTTCTTAAAATGGCTTAGCTTGAAGTGCTATAAATAATTTTGAAAAAAAAAATCTTTTTTTTAAGGTACTTTATGATATGTTTGCTTATGGCAACAACGGCCAACAGTGGATCTAACTTAAAACTTACCTTATAATTAATAATTTTTTTGTTTGAAATGATTTATTTGTTGTTGCAGCATTATGAGCTTTAACATGGAAATTATAAATAACACCTTACACACCACAACTCATATTCCAACAGCTTTCATTTATTGCATTCTTTTTAGCTGAATATTATTGAAAACAATCATAATATTGTATTATCACATATACAACATACAGTAAATATAAATACATTCTCCAGTAAATGTTAT
This sequence comes from Danio rerio, assembly GCF_052040795.2. Lineage (NCBI taxonomy): Eukaryota > Metazoa > Chordata > Actinopteri > Cypriniformes > Danionidae > Danio > Danio rerio. Next base: position 25,626,858 of record NC_141029.1, on the reverse strand, counting down.
AATAAATAAATATACACTTTATATACACTTTACTACACCTGTCTTATCTGCATCTGAGCTAACTTACCTGACCTTTCTCAATCAAATGTTCAGTCTGCATTATTCTCATGGTCTCTAAAACCCATCTCATCCTCACTTTCATCTGCAGGAAGAGTCAGTTCTGTCCTTTTCTTGTTTCATTTACAATAGAACATGGTGGTGCTCGCTACTACACTGTTCTCTGTATTGATATCTATTCAAAAGTAGTTTTGCCATTAAAACTAGATTTTATCCATAATGAAAATGTCATTAACACATGACTAATCAACATTATATTACTAGCATTCATGTTGTTATTGTTACAACTTAAAGGTTCACAGCTGACCTTGCAAGCTAGCTAATTTATTGCAGTTGTTGTGTATAGTTTGAGGACTTGTTTCCAGCTGTTTGTGTAAAGTTGTAGGACATTTAAACTTGCTTTCAGTTGTGTATAATACTAGAAGTTGTTTAGCCACTGTTTCCTTGGTTACTATAAGAGCTTGTGTAGCGAACGCAGACGCGGTTTCGCGTCGTCCGCCTCAGTTTCGGCCCTTGTTTTGACTCGGGAGGCGTGTCCAAACGCCAGGTAACCACTATATAGTGAGCACGCTAGCATTAGTCGGCAGGAGAAGCACTTTAGCAGCATCTAGACCAGCAGCCTGTAAGTACATTTAAGATTTGTTTCAGTTGTTGTGTATGGTTTGAGGACTTGTTTCCAGCTGTTTGTGTAAAGTTGTAGGACATTTAAACTTGCTTTCAGTTGTGTATAATACTAGAAGTTGTTTAGCCACTGTTTCCTTGGTTACTATAAGAGCTTGTGTAGCGAACGCAGACGCGGTTTCGCGTCGTCTGCCTCAGTTTCGGCCCTTGTTTTGACTCGGGAGGCGTGTCCAGCTGAATTCAATCAGCTAGTGCTTTGGGGTTATATAAACAACTAGTTCACCGCGGCAGCGGTCGCGGCAGCCTCGTGTGAAGACCGCCTCGTGTGAAGACCGACGAGGGTAAAGACCATCGACTCTACCTGCGCGACTCCACCGAGCAAAGACACCGACAAAGCACTTGAGTACTTTACTGTATTGTTTTACTTTACACTTATTTTTTGTTGTCAGTGCACTTTTATTATGTGTTTTCTAATTCCTGTTGTTACTAACACTCGCAAAACACGGGAGGTGCGCTGCAGGCGTAATCCTCACAACCTTCATTCAATACATGTATCTACTATTTCACAACTCTCTCTCTCCGTGGGCCTCTGGAATTGTCAATCAGCTGTTAACAAGGCTGATTTTATTACCTCCATAGCTACATATTCTGACTATAATCTCATGGCTCTAACTGAGACCTGGTTGAGGCCGGAGGATACTGCTACACATGCTACTCTTTCTGCTAATTTCTCTTTTTCCCACACTCCTCGTCAGACAGGGAGAGGGGGTGGGACTGGACTACTAATTTCCAAAGAATGGAAATTTACTCTGATACCGTCCCTGCCAACAATCAGCTCCTTTGAATTCCATGCAGTCACCATTATCCACCCCTTCTACATAAATGTGGTTGTCATCTACCGCCCACCAGGTAAATTAGGTCACTTCCTAGATGAACTGGATGTTCTTCTCTCATCTTTTTCTAATTTTGCCACTCCCTTATTGGTGCTAGGTGACTTCAACATTTACGTTGACAAACCGCAAGCTGCAGACTTTCAGACTTTGCTTGCCTCTTTTGACCTAAAAAGAGCACCTACTTCTGCTACCCACAAATCAGGTAATCAGCTAGACCTTATTTACACACGACACTGCTTCACTGATCAAACAATAGTAACTCCACTACAAATATCTGATCATTTCCTTCTGTCTCTCAACATCCACATTACTCCTGAGCCGCCACACACTCCTACACTGGTTACCTTTCGCAGAAACCTACGATCTCTCTCACCCAATAGACTATCCACCATTGTTTCAGACTCTCTTCCTCCATCTCGCAAACTCACTGCACTTGATTCGAACAGTGCCACTAATACACTCTGCTCCACACTAGCATCATGTCTAGACCGATTATGTCCTCTTGCATCCAGGCCAGCCCGTGCCAGTCCTCCTGCACCCTGGCTCTCGGATGCTCTCCGTGAGCATCGCTCAAAACTTCGGGCTGCGGAGAGAATTTGGCGGAAAACTAAAAATCCTGCACATCTCTTAACATACCAAACTCTTCTGTCCTCTTTCTCAGCTGAGGTTACTTCTGCAAAGCAGACGTATTACCGTCTGAAAATCAACAATGCCACTAATCCTCGCCTACTTTTTAAAACATTTTCCTCCCTCCTCTATCCTCCTCCTCCACCCGCATCCTCCACACTTACTACTGATGACTTTGCTACATTCTTCTGCACCAAAACTGCAAAAATCAGTGCTCAATTTGCTGCACCTACAACAAACACGCAAGATACAACACCAACACCACACACACTCACCTCTTTTTCTCAGCTCTCTGAGTCTGAGGTGTCCAAACTTGTGCTATCTAGCCATGCAACCACCTGTCCACTCGATCCCATTCCCTCTCATCTCTTGCAAGCCATCTCTCCTGCAGTCATACCAACACTGACTCACATAATTAACACATCTCTTGACTCTGGTTTATTCCCCACTACATTTAAGCAGGCTAGGGTAACCCCACTGCTAAAGAAACCCAACCTGGACCATACGCTACTTGAAAACTACAGACCAGTATCCCTGCTTCCATTCATGGCCAAGATTCTGGAGAAAGTAGTGTTCAATCAAGTCCTGGACTTTCTTACTCAAAACAATCTCATGGACAACAAGCAATCCGGCTTTAAGAAAGGCCACTCAACTGAGACTGCCCTGCTCTCGGTCGTGGAGGATCTCAGACTGGCTAAAGCAGACTCTAAATCATCAGTCCTCATTTTGCTGGACTTGTCAGCTGCTTTTGACACTGTCAACCACCAGATCCTGCTATCTACGCTTGAGTTACTAGGCGTTGCGGGCACTGTTATACAATGGTTCAGATCTTACCTCTCTGACAGGTCATTCAGGGTGTCTTGGTGTCTCTGTTCTTGGGCCACTTCTCTTCTCCATCTACACATCATCTCTAGGACCAGTCATCCAGAGACATGGATTCTCCTACCACTGCTATGCTGATGATACCCAGCTATACCTCTCTTTCCATCCTGATGATCCCTCGGTTCCAGCTCGTATCTCAGCCTGCCTGTTGGATATTTCACACTGGATGAAAGATCATCATCTTCAGCTGAACCTCGCAAAAACGGAAATGCTTGTAGTTTCTGCCAACCCGACTCTACACCATAACTTTTCAATCCAGATGGATGGGGCAACCATTACTGCATCCAAAATGGTGAAAAGCCTTGGAGTAACGATTGATGACCAACTAAACTTCTCTGACCACATTTCTAGAACTGCTCGATCGTGCAGATTTGCACTCTATAACATCAGAAAGATCCGACCCTTCTTATCTGAACATGCAGCTCAACTCCTTGTTCAAGCTCTTGTTCTCTCCAAACTGGATTACTGCAACTCTCTACTAGCTGGGCTTCCAGCTAACTCTATCAAGCCTCTTCAACTGCTCCAGAATGCAGCAGCACGAGTTGTCTTCAATGAACCTAAACGAGCACATGTCACTCCGCTGCTAGTCCGTTTGCACTGGCTGCCAGTTGCTGCTCGCATCAAATTCAAAACTCTGATGTTTGCCTACAAAGTGACTTCTGGCCTAGCACCTTCTTATCTGCACTCACTTCTGCAGATCTATGTGCCCTCCAGAAACTTGCGTTCTGTGAATGAACGTCGCCTCGTGGTTCCATCCCAAAGAGGGAAAAAATCACTTTCGCGAACGCTCACGCTCAATCTGCCCAGTTGGTGGAATGAACTCCCTAACTGCATCAGAACAGCAGAGTCACTCGCTATTTTCAAGAAACGACTAAAAACTCAACTATTTAGTCTCCACTTCACTTCCTAATCTGCAATTGCCTATTTGAATATCACACTAACTGTACAAAAAAAAAAAAAAAAAAAAAAACTACTAACACTTCCCTTCTTAGACTTTACAGACCTGAAACTTGCCTTTAGTACTTATTCATTGTTGCTCTTAGTTGTGTAAATTGCTTCCTTGTCCTCATTTGTAAGTCGCTTTGGATAAAAGCGTCTGCTAAATGACTAAATGTAAATGTAAATGTAAATGTAAATAATGCACATTCCACTATTGCACAGTGTTGCCATTTGGTAACACACACATTTGATCGATTTACAAAAGACTAATTTGCTAAAAAAAAAAATTGAGTTATGAATATGTCATCATAACTTACTGGAGGTGATGTTTCAGATTTTTTTGTGGATCTAACCTAATTTGATCCTTTGTTTTTATTGACATTTACATTTGCATTTAGCAGCTACTCACAATAAACACCAGTCTGTCAGAAATTGCGCTACAGAAAAACCAAAGTACATCATTGACTACTCTAAGGACTTCTCTTTCCAACAACAACAACAAAAAAATATGTTGGTCTTAAAGAAACAGTGGCAGGGAAACGAACATAAGTATCATGTTGCCATATGGTTACGTCGTGCAGTAGAGGGTTAAGTACAGTGAAGCATGGCTCTATAAAGGAGATTAATCAATGTAAAATCAAGGTAAAACTAAATGGTCACAATGCACTTCACTCTTACATTTCCTTTACAAATATTCTCTTTTTTGTTTTAAAGGGCACCTATGATGAAAATCATCTTTTGTAAGCTGCAAAAACAGTGTTATGTGTGTGCGTGCATGAACATTGTAACGACAACAAATACATCAAATAATCATTGGGAAAGATACTGTAGTGTTTCTAACAAAAGTTAAGTGAGATCTGCTTCTTTCATGTCTGCCACTGTGCTGTTTATCTGATGCAGCTGATTGAGACACACTCTGACAGGCATGTGGGAGCAGTGGGTAGGGAGAACTAGCATTAAAAGGGTGGTCCACTACAACATCATATTTTGAACTTTAGTTGATGTGTAATGTAGCTGTGTGAATATAAACAGCATCTCTGAATGTAAAAAGTTCTAAGTTCAATGCAAAGGGAGACCTTGGTTTTTAGAGTTAGCTTGGCAAAGTCTACAATGAACAAATTTTGGGGACTACAAAAACGAGATCACAATGGTTTGTTTATTGCGCACACACACTGCGCAGCTAAGGGCCGTGGCCAGAGGCGCTGTAAAAATATAGCGCACATGCACTTGTTACAGAAAGTTTACACACACACACACACACACACACACACACAATGGCAAACTCTCTTAAAGAGGCCGCACCCCATTTTTACTCGTTACAGACACTTGTCAGATTTTATTTTAGAGAGCGGCAGAAGGTTGACTGTTTACACAACAGAAAAGTGCATGCTTGTATGGGCGTGACAGCGAGCCGATCCATGAATCACAGCACATTATGACAATGACCAGAGTTGAGGGTGGGCCTTTCATAGGAACTAGGAAATATATCACCGGTTTTATGTTTGCTGAGTAGCTGTATATAATCAAAGTGAGATTTATGAAAAATAACATGGTTTCCTTAAAGTAAAACATGAGCACACATTGCTTTGCATTTCATAAACATAACCAAGCATTAAAATTACATTCTGGACCCCTTTAAAGGCAAAGGCAACAAAAACAGCTACATTGTGTTCAGAGCAGAAAATTCCAATATTCTGAAAGGTATAATAAATAATCTGATGGGTGTTTTGAGCTGAAACTTTACAGACACATTCTGGAGACACAAAAGACTTATCTTAAATCTTGAAAAAGGGGTAAAATAGGTGCCATTTCAATCATTCATCTGTCTCAGAAGTTTGTGTGAAATATTGTTTTTATGAGGAGCATTCATGCACAATTTCTGCCTTCAGGCAACAAGTCAGCTTCAAGCTTTCAGACAAATGCAGCCATAGTTATGTTTCCTGAAATCTTATGTTTATCATTATTGTCATCCTTGCTGTTACTAGCATTAGTATAGTTTGGTGTAAGCAGTGCTGCTTAATAATTTTTGTGCACGTTATAGGGATGTTTTTAATTAATTTTTTTTTTTGATAAATGTAAAGTTAAAAAACAACAGCATGGGCTCCAACTATGAAAGAATGCTGAACTGAAAGTGGATCTGCCCCAACAGCTGTTCAAGTAAAAAAAAACAGCAGCTCGCTCTTCTACATCATCACATCGCCTCACATCTCTCTTTTTACTTCTGCAACACCCTCACTTCCTATTCAGCTTTAAAACACACAGTCTTGAAGTGGCCATCATCAGTCATTTGTGTATTGTGCGTTGGCAGCTATAGATTTGAAATGGCAGTTTTCCAGTTCTGTATGCATGTCTGTATTTTAACTCGGGTCATTACAGATCCCTTGGCTTTGTCAGCATCTCAAATCTCTTGACTCTTTAAACTCTTAGCTGGTGTGAATCGCCCTTGAGAAAGAGCAAATCCAACATATTCCTTTCAGCAGCGACACAATGAATCTGAATGGCCTCCGCTGCATAGATGGCTTCATTCATCAACTGGAGACATCTCACAATGCCATGTGCCATAATCAAAGCAGCATAATTATTATTATGATTTTCATTTCTATAGACAGCACTTGCCCTTGAGAAGGTCAGTCTATCATCTTTGCACCAGGACATCTAATCTTTGTGAGTGGCGAAAGTGTGAGAAATAGATTGAGAATCGCAAAAAATATGTAAGAGAAGGAAATTGCTAACGACCCTCAGGTCACTCGGCCACAGATACAGTTATTCAGTGGCCCAGAAATCAGATTGTGGTGCTGAGGGCGAGGAAAAATCAAATTGAGAAAGAGGACTGGAGGCGACAGAGTGCACATCTATGAAGATAAGAGGAATGTGGAAATATCCACAGGGACCCAAACCAAAAGTGTAAAGAAAGGGTTTTAAAGTTTTCAGACTTTCCATTGCAAGTTTATAAGTACAGACATGATATTACCATCTTCATCCGCCTGTCCTTCAGGTAAAGGATTAGCCCTGTTTCACACCGCCAGCATTATAGCAGAGCATATGTGAGGCAGAAGAAGCACCTAATCTTACACTACTACTTTTTCTAATATTTTGATGATCTTTCCTTTTACATTACTTGGTAAATGACCCTCGTCTGCGCTTCATGTCTACAGTTCACCCAAAAATCAAAGTTCTGTCATCATTTACTAACTCTTGACTTGTTTAAAACCAGTGCTGTGCAGTCCAGTCCAGCACTGGTTTTCTTCAAGATAACTTCATTGGTTGTCTTTAAACATGTGTAACCCTCCTTTGACACCTCTAGAGGTTTAATAGCGCCCAGGAACCTGGTATCTCAGTTCTTTGATGGCAAAATATACTGAATTTTCAAGTATGGTTGTTATTGATGCAGTAACACAAAAACTCTCAAATAGAATAAAGCGGTGCCTCCAAAATGTACGGAAAAGTATAAACAAATTCCAGTAAATCTGTTTTAGATTAATAAAAAAATATTTATTAAAAGCTATAGGATGTAAATAAACAATATTAGAAGAAAACTCAATTGTTTTATGTAAAACAAACAAAAATGCAATAGAAAAAAAAATGGTAGTTTTAAAATAATTAAACCCGTTACCAAAATTAAATAGTCTCTCTTTTCCTTAATAGCCAAGAGAGCTATAGCTTTAAACCTTGCAATAAAATAACCCTTATAGGTTTTACTTTACAATTAACACACTTTTCCCTAGACCACTGGGGTGCAAAAAATGATTTAACACAAATATAGGAACAATAAGACCAAAAGTCTTCCAACAATCACACAAAACACATTTCCCTGAATCAAACTGTCATACGGTTCTTTTGAACGATTCAGAGCGATTCAAGTGATTCAAATGAACCGATTCAAATGGAAGTTCAAACAAATAGTCTCAAACAGTCGCAGTTTTATCACTCAAAAAGTATATATGTCAGTCTTATGTGTGTGTGTGTTATTAGTTGGGGCCCAGTATCGTTGGTGCACATGTGAAGCAATCGTTTTCCGAGGAAAAAAAGGCAGTCACGTTACTCGCGAATCTTCATGTAGCGATCATCGAAAAGTCCCCACGGCAGAAACCATCCGTGCCTTGATGAAACTTTCAGTTGATATTAGCAGCTGAAGATGATCGAAACATCAGACGAAAGAAAAATAAAAGTCACCTGGAAATGCGTTGGAGCAGAACGGCGCTAAATCACCAGCCGTCACTCAAAAGTTTCCCGGTCCACCACGAATGTAGCCTAATGTAGACGTCCGTCTTCTGTAACGTTATAACATTAAGATTTGGTCCACAACAGAAACAGAGAACACAGCAGTCCCGCTAGCCTCGCTAAGCGATGATCAACGTGTTATATTCTGTTTTTAGCAACTTTTCCCGTGAGAAAACAGGCCAGAGCACCTCCGTTGTCTTCTCCTCTCTGTCTCTCCTGCTCTGTTCTCATTGGCCAACATAACCCATCAATCAACTTTGAAACACACACTCATTGGCTTAAGCTATTAGTACAGAATAGAATAAAAATATATTTTCACCAAAATACAGAAAACAAACAATATCAAACTGTTTACATTATTTATGTTGCAAAAGAAATGTTTGAAAATAAATACAAACCAATTCTGTCTTAATATACAGTTTATAATACTGACGTATTTACACATATTATAGAGCTGGTTACACCCTCCCTTCACTAAAATAATAGCATGTCCCCATGCTAATCACATTGGGTGTAGATTTTCCTAAATCTTAGAAACTACCCATGACAATGGTTTCACTTTCTTTGAGCACTCCTTACATTAGGCATGTGGATTACACCACCACATTTTGACAAGTACTATTTACATTAGAAATACACCTCGCCAAATTTGGAAATCACTGCAGTTTCTTTACTGGGCTTTCCCAACTGTGGATAAGTAAACCGGGCAGGAGGTTTCCTTTCTCTTTCTGACCTTCTCAACTGAGCATCAGATACAGGGTCTGAGTCACTTTCAGGAACACAGTCAACTGACACACTAATTTGGGTATTACTGCCCTGGGCATCATTCCTTTCCACAGGTACAGTTCTTACAACTTCCTGATTAACAAGCGCATGGATATTACCATCACCAAAGGTAATTACCTTATCCTCAACTGGTTCAGGTAAAATTTCCTTCACAACAGTAGAATTTTGAACCTCAGACTTACTTATCTCACTAGGTATAGAATCATGAATTAAATACAGCCCATAACCATATTCGGACTCTGAATCAGTTGAAAAAACATCTTGTGCTACACTCAGAGGAGATTCAGTTACATGTGCTTTCATGTTTCTTTCTCTCAAACGTTTCCTTGAATCTTTGGTATTTTTCTTTTGAAGTTCGTCATTACCCGGACGAACTTGAAATCTCAGGGGCAGAATATGGTTACGGTGTAAGACTTTACTTTGACCCTCACCACTTTCAGGAACCAACTGATACACGGGTAAGTTCTGAAACTGTTTCCCTACTACATAGGTGACAGAACTCCAACGGTCAGCAAGTTTCTGTTTTCCTTTCAAACCAAGGTTTCGGATTAAAACCCTATCACCAGGTTTTAATTCGCAAGGATGAACCTTTTCATCGTATCGCCGTTTTTTTTTACTTTGGTTCACTTTGCCAGCAGAGGCAGCTGCTAACTCGCAAGCAGTTGTCAAACCTTTTCTCATATTTTCAACATATTTGGAATGAGATACATTACAGCCTTTCTCGTTTGATGTCCCAAAACAGACATCCACAGGCAACTTGGGTTCTCTTCCAAACATAAGAAAATATGGGGAATATCCAGTCGATTCGTTATTAGTGGAATTGTATGCATACACAAGCTGTGGAATATACTGACTCCATTTAGACTTCTGACTTGGATTCAAGGTACCTAACATATTCAACAGAGTCCGTTTAAATCGTTCTGGTTGGGGATCCCCTTGAGGATGGTATGGGGATGTTCGAGATTTCTTTATACCCAACACATTTAACATTTCTTTTATCAATTTGCTTTCAAAATCTCTACCTTGATCCGAATGAATTCTGTTAAACCGTAAACCGTATTCTGGTACATTCTGGTAAACCGTAATGAACAAAGAACTTCTCACATAAAGTCTTAGCCACAGTCAAAGCTTTTTGGTCTTTAGTGGTGTATGCCTGCGCGTATCGGGTAAAATGGTCAGTAACCACAAGTACATTACATACATTGCGACTGTCAGGCTCGATTGTCAAAAAGTCAATACATACTAAGTCTAAAGGATTAGAGCTTTGCATGTGTGACATGAGAGCAGTCTTTTTCGGCAAGGTCTTTCGTACTACACAACGTTCACAAGTCTTGCAGTGTTTTTCCACCTCACCCTTCATACCTGGCCAAAAAAATCTGTCTCTAATGAGAGCATAGGTTTTGTCGAACCCAAAATGTCAACTCTCATCATGAAGAGATGACAACACTGAATTACGAACAGAAGTAGGGAGTACAAGTTGTTGTTTCACTCTATTGTCTGACAAAGAAATCACTCTATACAACACCCCGTTTTCCACCACTAGATTTTCCCATTCCTTTTTCCAAACTTTCAGCTCAGAATTGTCCAAATCTACACTACTGGGTTGTTGCGTCTGGCTAACCGCTAACCTCACTTTTCTCAAATGCGGATTCAGTCCTTGAGCCTTCCTTAACTCGTCAGTGTCCAAATTCCTCGGCTCATGTTAAGAAAAGAAACAACATTACTCAAAGCACCTGACACATTCTCATCTGAAGACTTTAAAGTATGGACTAGAGATCTGCGCAGGACCAAATTTTGAATACCGCCCGCACCCGCCAGGTTTTAGCCCGAACCCGACCGCTCCCGCTTATATTAAGAATTTATTGTCCCGTTGTCCGACCCGCCCCATTTTCTGGCCGCCGCGCCCGATCCCGCTAAAGAGCGGGGGAGAACAAAACCGAAAATCCCCCAGCTATACAGTCCAGACAGCCAAGCTGTCTGTATAAACACACACACACACAGCACCAAGCACACACACACAGACCAATCTCTCTCTCTCATACGTGCGCGCGCGCACTAACACACACACAAGTACCAAGCAGACACACAGGCGTTTGCTGTTATATCAACTCAAAGGCATGTAATACCATGTATCAAGTACCAATGTAATACCAAAAGGTTTTATATAAAGGTATATAAATACTGAGTCGCGCCAGCTCCGGGCCGCAGCGCACATTACTCTCGGGCCAATTCCGGCGCGGATGCGGCAGCGTCGGCTCGCTTACGGCCGCCGCATGTGGCCCGATTGATTCGGGCCGGAATCGGGCAGTGAGTCCACAAGCATCCGGAGTCCGGCAGCCGGAGCCGGGCTGAGTGGTAAGTCTCCGGCAGGCGAGAATCTAGCCGGAACTGGCCCGAGTGTATTTTGATATCTGGGAAAGCTCTTTCTCTCTCTCATTCGCGCGCGCGCACTAACATACACACACACAAGCACCAAGCACACACACAGGCAAAGCTCGCTCGCTCTCTCTCTCTCTCTCTCTCTCATTCGCATAGCAATATCCGCGATATTGCTAGACAGCCCGCTCCCGTCTCAAATTAAACCCGTTACCGACTGCTCCCGCGATTTATTCGGAAATTTATTCCCGCGCCGCAGAAATCTGTTCGGGTCCTGCGGCGCCCGCGGGACAGCCTCGGGAATGCAGACCTCTAGTATGGACCCTCCTTTCAACTGGACTTCCCTCACTCTCACATGTCATGACAGACTGACACAAAACCCGAACCCCAGGAGCTGAAATCTCCACCCACTCATCATCAGGTGCTGCACTAGAATGGCAACGTCTGGACAAAGAATCAGCATCCACGTTATTCTTTCCGGTCCTGTACTTCAGACTGAATGTATATGTTGATAAAGCTGACAACCATCTGTAACCTGTAGCGTCCAATTTTGCAGATGTTAAGATATAGGTCAACGGATTGTTGTCAGTTCTCACTTCAAAATGAACACCATAAAGGTAGTAATGCAACTTATCAACAACAGCCCATTTAAGAGCAAGGAATTCCAGTTTATGAGCTGGGTAATTCTCTTCTGATGGTGAAAGGCTGCAGCTAATAAAAGCAACAGGGCACAATCCCTCTGTGTGTTGTTGATACAAAACGCCACCTAAACCGTCTCGGCTTGCATCTATGTGAAGTACGTAAGGCAATTGTGGATCAGCAAAAGCCAAAACAGGAGCTTTAGTCAGATAAGATTTAAACTCTTAAAAGGCTTTCTCACACTTTTCATCCCACCTCTTTCCAAACGGATCAGTTGGCTTAAAATTATCCACCGCAGTTTTTATTGCCATCTTGTCTTTCGGACTTGAATTTGGTGGGTACCCCTTAAGCAGCTGGTTCAATGGACGACATAATTTCGAATAACCTTTTACAAAGCGTCGGTAATACCCGCAGAAACCTAAGAAAGATCTTAATTCAGTCAAAGTTTTAGGCCTTGGCCAGGTGGTCACAGCTTCCACTTTTGATGGATCTGTAGCAATTCCTTCCTGAGAAACTACATGACCGACATAAGTAACGGAAGTTCAACAGAACTGACATTTATCAATGGACAGTTTTAAACCCTCCTCTCTTAACCTGTTTAAAACCTTGAGCAACCGTTCTTCGTGTTCTTTGATTGTTCTGCCAAAAATGATTAAATCATCAAGGTAAGCCAACACAAAGCAAATTTATATCACCCACTGTTCGTTCCATGACCCGCTGAAAAGTAGCAGGTGCTCCAGAAATCCCTTGAGGCATTCTTTCAAATTCAAAAAACCCTAACGGACAAATGAATGCAGTTTTCTCCTGGTCAGCTTTGTTCATGGGAATCTGGAAATAACCGCTTCTCAGGTCAAGCACAGAAAACCATTTGCTACCAGATAAACAATGCAAAGCATCCTCAATTATCGGAACGGTATACTGATCAGGTATTGTTCTCTGATTCAATGTCCGATAGTCCACACACATCCTCACACTTCCAGTTTTTTTGCGTACTACTACAATTGGTAATGCGTACGAACTCTTGGATTCTGTGATGATGCCACACTTTTAAAGCTCAATCAAATGCTTTCGCACATCTTCCAAATCTTTAGGAGCTAACCGACGTGATCTTTCACGAAAAGGAGTGGAATTCGATAATCTGATTTCATGAACAGTACTTTTGGAACATCCAACATCCCATTCGTGAGCAGAAAAAACATTGTGCCTCTCCAAAAGCTTCTCAATCAAACATTTTTTTGCTTCCTCGGGTAGGGGAGTGTTACCAAAATCAAAAGAATCAAAAGACATATTCGGGGCTGACACATCAGCTTTGGGTGTCAACTGAGGTAACACATCTACCGGAAAGATGTGTGCAATAGGAGTACCACGCTTTAAAATGACTTCCTTACTGGACATGTTCTTTAAAGTCACAGTAATCATCCTATTTGTAACAATTGAAGCAGGCTGTAATTCAGGCTGCACAAATAATTCTTCAGGAGCAATGGTGTCAATTGCTTGATCAATCAGTACATGTTTCTCACACACTTCACCGAAAAACTTTGGCTTCCCATGAATTTGGCAAACTTCTCCAGCCTTTAAGGTAATTGGTTTATGCTGCATGAACCACACTACTCCTGGTTTATCATGCTGAGGAGTTACTTCACTCACATTCTGAATAGTCTCATAAGCTGCCCTAACTACTGGATGAACAGTCAAAACATTCATAAAATTCTCGCCTGCCTTCTCTTTGCAAGCATTAAACAACTGTCGCACCAGAGAAGTATTAGTCCCAACTAGTATAGCAATATGTTGCTCAGGCTTGGGATCAGGGCAAACTAGAGCAAGTGTGTCAATTGTTTGAGGTACTCCAGCCACAGCTTCTGTAAATTCAAGGCGAATGGGCAAGTAACCATCATAAGGATACTTATCAGAACTCAAACCCCAAATCTCCAGATTCTGCACGGGCTTCAGTGGTAGGTGCTTCAAGTGAATATAGTAGAAATTTCTGTACAAGATTGTAACCTGTGAACCACTATCTAATAATGCTTTAGCATAGACTCCTTCTATTTGCACAGGAACCTCAGAAGTTGGACCTACTAATCCAGAAGGAAGATCAGAAGAATAGGTTGGTCCAACAAGAAAAGAATCGGAACGTATTTTCACTGGAGTCTGGTGTCGTTCCTTCACAGAACTTCCTTGGAGTTTCCCGACACGCGGCTATATTTAATAAGCTTCTGATTAACCTTCCTCAGGTTCTCTTCTCCTTTAGATTCTCTTTTGGTATGTCCATCTTCACCACACTTGTAGCAGAAAATACCTGGTTTGACCAGCACAGCAACATCTTTGTGGGGATCAACATCTCTGACCTTAGCCTCTGCACTCATCACAGGAACATTTTTCTGTGAAGAGGAGTCTGGGGTTGAAGTTAATCCAATAACTTTCATCAGTTTGCTCACTTGAGCTGACAACTCTTTAATGTCACGTTTCAAACCATCTACCTCCTTCTCTGGAGCAACTACCTTGGGCACAGCAGTGGTGGTGGACACCCCAACTTTGGTCTCATCTCTGGCCTTAATCCAGTTTTCTTCCTCCCTCACCTCTTTAAGAAGGTCTGAAAAATTTGGCGGGTCACTCAAGCTGTAAGTCACTCGTAATCTTATTGCTACCATGTCAGTAGTAAGAGCTCCTTTAAAAATCTGCTCCATCCGCTTTTTGTTCAAGTCTTCCACCTTTACACAACCTTTCAGGAAAATACGGTGGAGAATCTTATCAAGTCGGTACAGAAATGCAGAAAGTTTCTCACCTGGCTCTTGATAAGTGCTACCAAATTTCACCATCAAGTCTGACTATCTCTCAGTACTGCCATAAGCTGTCTCCAGGGCCTTAAGATAGTCAGCAGCAGTGGAAGTTGGACTGCTCACCTTTAAAAACCTGACTATGTCAGCAGCAGGCCCTCTTAAACTTTCCACAATGCGCTGTCTCTTTACAATTTCAGCGCATTGCCACTCCCCAATCATCTGAGCTGCCTGTTCCATCCAGGATTCGTAATCCTCTTCCCCAGATGGAACAGGTTGCACACCTGAAAACACTCTCAGTTTTCTGTAAGTAAGCGCATCACCTGATCCTTGGGTACACTTATCAACAAGCCGGTCAATTGCATTTACTAAGTTCAGGTTTACATCAACATGCGGAGACTGTTCTGGTTCCAGTACTAACCTCACTTCATTTACAGACTTCCCTTCCTGTTCCATAAACAACATTAGTTTCTCCTTAAAAGTGCCTTCTGGATCAACAGGCTCTACAGTTTCCAGGAGGTGAACACTCCAAGGCCCCACTTCTCCAGGAATACCTACTTCTGGTGGTATATAGTTGGATCAACCTCCATGCTAGTTTCAATCAACAGAAACAAACTCATTCCTGTAGTGTCTCCCCGCCTTCCCCTCAATCGAGTTCGTCCAAATGATTTAACTGTGGCTAACACTAATTGTCTCATCTTTAACATCTAAAGGAACACCACTAAGTATAACACAGTTAGCAGGGTTGACTTCGACCTGGCGACTCCACTCGGCTACTTGCAAAAGATCTATGATGTACTTCTCACCAACACTGGAATAAACAAAAACTTAATTTAGACAACCATACAAGGAAAAGGATCCCAGCGGTGCCTCCAAAATGTAACCCTCTTATTAAACCTCTAGAGGTGTCAAAAGAGGGTTACACTACACATGTTTGAAGTACAGTTGCAGATACATTTTAATGCCATATAGCTCTATAATATCTCAATTATTCATAAATGAAGTTGACAAATCTTTTTTGTTGCCTTCAGTAGTTTGTTGCAAGCTGAACATTGTACGACAGGACTATGCAATTGGCGGCCCCTGAGGCAATTTGTTCCTGCCCTCCAAATAGTGTGATCAAGACTTCAAAAATACATTTAGTTCAGTCGAAAAATAGTCGCTATAGTTATGAAGTGACTGCACCTGTTCAATACAGCACGAGCTACAGTTGAAGGCTGTGCAGAGAGTGAGTCAAGTGACATTAAGCGACTGGAGCAGGCGGCTGAAAACCTTTGGATATGTTTGTACAAAAGGGCTTCTGTACAATGCATTGATATCATTAATAGGGATGCAAAGATTAGCTGATTCCACTATTAACTGCGCTTTAATTCAATATGGTTAATTAATTTTAAAGGCTTCTCAACAGTGCGTTTCTGTTGCACAAAACAAAACTGCTGCAACTAAACATAGTTATGCCACCAGTGCACTAGTTTAAATCTCCGAGCTCATACAGGGGCTAATATGTACGCCGATGGATTAACTATAGCAGCAGGCCGTTCACATATTGCTTCTTTTCCTCATGCAAGTTTACTATTTCTAATGGAGATGTGTGCATTTTGGGAGAGGTGCGCACACGGCTCGCAAGCGAACTGAGGCACTTGCGCCCTCCAGGCACACACAGTAGAATTGATCTCACGGTGTAGTGGTGAGAGTTGTGTGTGGCTTTCAGTGCAATGTAAACAAAAGATCCGTTAGACGAATTATTACAAATGATTAAAATGATTATGTATGTATGAATGCAGCTAATAACAAGTTCATTCAAATTTTTAGCAAATATATAGCTTAAAATTACATTAGACAAATACTATTTTTAATTTATTCTTGTTCTTATTTATTTATTCACTTCTGTGATTTATTTTCATTGTAAAATTATCACTCACGTTTAAATTAAAAACTTTTTCAAATCTAAAAGTTCAAAAGGAGAAATGGACTATGGTTTGTTTTTATTAATATTTTGTGCTGTACTTGGTTACTGAGCAGTAATAAATAAAACTTTAAAATATAATCAGTTTTCTTGTGATTTTGTAAAGTAATAGTGTTTTGAATTTAATAAATGCATAATAATCATAACAACTGTGAAACCATCATTATTATTCATTGCATCCCTAATTGTTACGCAGTTTAAAACATAATAGGTTTGTAAAAAAAAGCCACATTGTACAATGCAGTGATGTCATGTAGTTTCAAAATTCTATATATTAATGAAGAAAAAGCAATGTGGTTGTCTTAATGAGCAAAAATATAACATATGGGCTCCTTTATTGCTGTTGTGTCATCACTTTTATTGCAAGCCATATCTCTCTGGCCCCTCATTTTGGATGCTTTTCAGGAACTGGCCCCCATGACAAACTAATTGAATGGCCCTGTAGTACAGTATGTACAGAAAATAAGTGCTAACCTACATCCTCTCCCCACAAAAGAAAACTTATTACAGTACAGTTACAGTATAACATATTTTCCTGTCATTTACAACCCATCTTGACAAAATTCGAATGGTCAAACATATACGTCACAGCATCCATTCCAAATACAGCCTGTAAACAGAAACACATTTCTAACATCCTTCTTCTGAGTTAAAGCTCAATTGTTTATGAGCCAGTCATGAGATTCTGAACACAAACACACACACACACACACACACTCTCTCTCTCTCTCTCTCTCTCTCTCTCTCTCTCTCCCTCCTCTCAGTCCTGTTGGAGCCTCAGTTAAAGAGCTATTCACTATTCCCTTCTCTCTGCTATTCTGCAACTGATTTCCTCAAACAATCTGGTGTTTCTTCCCGTCTCTCTCTTTCCTTCATGGCCTGAGGTCACATCTGCCTGGGATTTGAGGCTCAAGTGGTAACGCTCCTATCTCACCCAACCATATGTCAGGCATCTCGCTTCGAAAGAAACCCTCTCCCCTTCTCTTCTCTATCACACTCTCAGATTCTCTCATTCAAGCTGAGAGTCAGTGATTCTCAGAGAAAAAGCCCTTTCAATGAGTTTACTAATGGGCATGTGCTCTCATGAGCCAGTCAAGTGACTGCAGGCCCACTGAGGTTGATTATAGACAGCTGCTGGAGAACAGTGCCTGGTTCCATCAGCAATAATATAAAGAGTCCTCTGCTGATTTTCCAGCATTCCAGTGGAGGGATATATATATATATATATATATATATATATGTGAAAAGTGTATCTACCACACCATTTTCTATTGGTTAAACTTCCCAGTGTTTTCAAATGTTTTTTTTTTTGGAAAACATGCAACGTGATAAGATCTAATATGTCCTATAGCAAGTGGAATTTTTACAGCACTCTTTTTGGATTATCTCATGATCTACATTGTGTTTAATGTATTTATGCTTGTCTGAAATAGGGGAAAACTGATTGGTAAACCTTTACTTGCAGGGGTGTTCATAAGACATGTCATTAAATATTTATAATAAAAGTGTTACCAAGTGCTTTAAATGAATATATATTTGATCTGCTTACCTTAATTAACATTTGGTAAAGCTAGAAAAAAATGAGCATACTTGTTCGGTCTCTACCTGAAAATTTATATTTTCTTTAATTTTCTGGAAAAAAAAATAAACTAACAAATATTTTAAATCATAAAATCTAAATTATTAATGGAAATTGTGTATGTCACAACCCTCCTTGCACTGAATAGGATAACAACAATAACAACCACAACAAAAAAAATCCAATCTTGAGTTAGCTCTGCTGGTCCGTTACAGCTACAAACACAGATGTGCAGACTGTCCTCCATTTAACAGTTACCAATTAAGGGGTGTTCATAGGACATGTCATTAAACCTTTGTGATTAAAGTGTTACCAACTGATTAAAATTAATGTATTTTATCTGCTTATATTGATTAACATTTGGTGAAGCTGGAAAAAAATGCATACTTGTTTGGTCTTTACCTGAAAAATTTTACATATATTGTTTAAAGTTGAGACCAATGCACCAATTTGATAAGAAATACTGTATACAGTATGTCATGTTTGATAATTATCATATTTTTAGGGGACATTTAATGATTTTATTTATCAGGTCATATCTTCTTTAATTATTCAGACAAAAAAAGCAAAACTAACAAATATTCTACATCATTAAATCTAAATTATTAATACAACTTTTGTAAGTCATAACCATCCTGGCACTGAATATGATACAACAGCAACAACAATAACAACTACAACAAAACAAATCCATACTTGAGTTAGCTCTGCTGGTCCATTACAGCTACAAACACAGATGTGCATACTGTCCTCCATTTAACAGTTCCCAATTAAAATCAATGTCATGGTATAAGTGTCAATGCAAGGTGAATGCACACACAGCTGTTGGACTGAGGCGAGATGCATTGGATACTGTGGGACTTGGATGTGAGGGCTGTTTTAGAACAGAAGATAAATCAACATTCTGGCTTGCTGTTTTGTTGCTTTGAGGAAGACATACACACTCACACAGCATTTGTCCTGCTGGAAAACATCTACAACCCCTCTGGTTCCAACATTGTTTTATCCTCCTCCAAGAACAAAGCAAAGTCTTGTCCTATTTCCTTTATTTGTTCCCTTTCTTCTCTGGGCTTCAGATTCTTCTCCCTAACGTTTCAGTCTATCACATTCCCTGTTTGAGATCCATTTAATTATTGTTATTTCAAAATAAGCCAAAAAAGTAGAATGTGCAAAACTTTAGCAGCCAAATCAGGAAGTCATAAATCATAAATTCAGGGACAATGGAGGCTTAAAACTTATTGAAAGCAGCACTATGCCAACACACAACAGGTGATGTGCTGGGTTCTTGATCCTAAAATTGATCTTAAAATACAACCTTGCAACTGGTCACAATTTCCAACGTACACAGTGACTTTAATCACAAAGCACACAGCATCTTTTAGAATGAAAAAAAAAAAGGCAAAAGTGATGTTGGGGTAAATGGCAAACATTATCATTGTTACTTTGAGCTCAAACATATTTTTCTCGTGGCTCTCATGAATCTCTTTTCAATTGAGGTCACTCACTTGTTTGTTTTTTTCTCACTTACTCTTGTAGTACAAAACAAAATCAGTTTCTATTATGTATGTTTATTTATTCCTTTGTTTCTCAGTTGTAATGATTTTAACAAGCCTCACTGACATGTCAAATTAATCTATTTGAAGATGCAGGGATAAAGAGCAACTGCATCTTGTGCCCTGCAGCACAAAAGCATTTTTTCAGGTATATTGTTAGCATATTAAAGATCATGTTCCATGAAGATAATTAGCTCATTTCCTATGCTGTAAATGAATCAAAACTCAATTCCTGATCAGTTGAAAGCAGTGCTAGGAACTTAATTCAGACTACTTAAAAAGGCAATTTCTCAGTATTTTTATTTATTTTTTCCAAACCCTCAGATTGCAAAAATTCAAATAGTTGTATCGCAGCCAAATTACAGTCATATCCTAACAAATTAAACAATAATGAAAAAATCTTTGATTATAAATGTTTCCATCAGTGTGCTACCCCTGTCAGTGTCTGTTGGAATTGACTGGTGTTCATTTTTGTTCAGGTTTCAGCATGAATAAACTCTCATAATAATAATAATATTAATAATAATAATAATAAATGATAATAATATATCTATCTGTCTGTCTATCTGTCTGTCTGTCTGTCTGTCTGTCTGTCTGTCTGTCTATCTATCTATCTATCTATCTATCTATCTATCTATCTATCTATCTATCTATCTATCTATATATATATATATATATATATAAATATATATATATATATATATATATATATATAAATTTATAATATATATGTTTTCAAACTAGGTTAACTAGGCAGGTTAGAGTAATTAGTCAAGTTATTGTATAACGATGGTTTGTTCTGTAGACTATAAAAAAAAAAATATATATATATATATATATATATATATATATAGCTTAAAGGGGCCAATAATGTTGACTTTAAAATTGTAATTAAAAAGTTAAAAACTGCTTTCATTCTAGCTGAAATAAAACAAATAAGACTTTCTCAAGAAGAAAAAAATATTATCAGACATACTGTGAAACTTTCCTGGCTCTGTTAAAAATAATTTGGTAAATATTTAAAAAGAAAAAAAATTTTAAGGGGGGCTAATAATTCTGACTTCAACTGTGTGTATATATATATATATATATATATATATATATATATATATATATATATATATATATATATATATATATATATATATATATATATATATATATATATATCTTGTTTAGCTGGTAAAAAATAAAGCTCATTTATGACATAAACTGATTGATTTATTATGTTAATTTATTTATTTAACACACTTTTTGTGTTAAGAAGAATAATTGCTTGGGTTTAAAATTACACAAAATGGGTTGTGCTTTACTAGACAACACAGGTGTGTTAAGAGATGACACAGGTTGTGTTGCTTTTAACACACTTGTTTTAAGAGTGTAACAGGTCAAATAATTTAGTTATTGTCCACATTGGTTGTTGCCTGCAAGATTAATTGTTATTTAGCCTTATGATGTAATTTCAATTCCTATTAGCATTTTAACAACTACTAGTTGTTAATATAGACTAGCCTCATTATAGATTGCACACAACTTGCAAGACGCTGCTGTTACCTCCCAAAACTCAGACCTGGCCTGTGCTTTTGAAAATTTCATCAAGCAAACGACACTGAGGACTAATTTTGTGTGTGTGTTTTGCTTCCTGATTTGCATAATTCCACTGGGTGCTAAAACAATGTAAACAGTGCGTGTCAATAAGGGATGTTATCAACTCGCTCAATTCATTCATGCTGAGAAATCCCCAAAGTGTACTAATACTGATTTCAGTTGATTATCAAGAGGTTTGCTGTATTCTGACTCTTTATGTGCTTGTTATGCTGTCGGCTATGTTTTCACAGCTGGCTGTTCCTGGTCTTGTAAACATATTTCATATCTCACATTCAGAGCTACAACACCCCCTCACCCACACTCAAACAGATCTATGCCAGTGGTTAAAATTCTAGGGCAACAAAACACATTCGGGAACATCTAAAGATCAACAAACTGGTTTGATATTTCAGTTGTGCCAATTTACTTTCTTGTGATACAACAGTTACTATTGATATTCTATAACATGGGCAGGAAAACATATGAGGTGTCATTTAATAGAACAGTCTAAATGTTTTGGGGTCAGTATGATTTCATAAGAGACATTAATGTATTTTTAATCAATCAATCAATCAATCAATCAATCAATCAATCAATCAATCAATCAATCTATCTATCTATCTATCTATCTATCTATCTATCTATCTATCTATCTATCTATCTATCTATCTATCTATCTATCTATCTATCTATCTATCTATCTATCTATCTATCTATCTATCTATCTATCTATCTATCTATCTATCTATCTATCTATCTAATTTATTTTTACATGCCACTGGCCACAAAAACAAACCACAAGTCCTTGTTTCAGTTTCACATAGTGCTTGAAATTCAGAGTAGTCTGCTCTCCTAAATGTCATCAATCCACATCCAAACACAACCATTTGATAACGCTGCACTCTGCTGTCACAGACACTCATATAGTGCTCAAAACTACAAAATACTTACGAGTAGAGTCTCTGTTAGCAGTTTGTGCATTCTGGTTGTCCATTCCAGATGTGCGAAGGGATATTTGGCAGTAAGATTAAGGGGGACAGCTGTGGGAGAGGGTACTCAGGGATGAAGGGACATCTGTAACAGAGGGAGGAAAAGCAGAACAGTTTCCTTTCTAGTTTATGCTTTGAGATAAAGCACGTAAAAGATCATATCATCAAAACCCCAATGTGAATATTCAGTGATAATTATACTTTTCTTAGGTCTATATACAGAAACCAAATTATAAATATGACTCCAAAGACAACAAGATGCTCTGCATTGCAAGGTTGTTCCAATCCTTCTGAAGACAGCATTAGGAAAGTAGGTAGCACTTTACAATAAGGTTCATTAGTTAATGCATTTACTAACATGAACTAATCATGAACAACACTTGTACAGCATTTATTAATCATAATTGAACATTTACTAATGCATTATTAACATCCAAGTCCATGCTTGTTAACATTAGTTAATGCACCATGAGTTAACATGAACTAACAATGAACTACTCTATTTTCATTAACTAACGTTTATTAACATGAATAAATACTGTAGTAAATGTCTTGTTCATAGTTTGTTCATGTTAGTAAATGTATTACTTAACATTAACTAATGAACCTTATTGTAAAGTGTGACCGGAAAGTGTAATGATTGTCCATTTTAACAACGTTTCAGATAAGTCAGCAAGAACTTGGTCCTTTGTTTACTTCATTTTACTGTGGATTCCTTTACAAAAAGGGGACAATTTTCAGGTTTGCAATATAGATCCAACAGTAATGTTGCATTAAGTAACTATTTTTATTATGAGGCCACTATTGCTATATCTGTTATTACAGACTGATTTATATGTAGCTAGCATTTAAGCTTGAAACAGTATTTACAGTAAGTTAAAGTGCCTGTATTAAGGATTTTTCAAAATTAGCTATTTTGCAGTTTGTAACACATCTAGGTGAATGAAAACAACCTGCACAATTATACAATCTGAGAGTGAATTCTGTATAAAGATATTGTCTCTTAAAATAAAGAATAATATCATAGTCAGGGTCATTGCACCATGATTTGTGCCACACAAAAGGAGGAATTAGAAAAAAATATTTTGATAGTTATTAGTTTGGAAGTCATTGAATTAATGACATGGAAAAATGAAGGCCCACTGAAAGTGTTTTTGACCTCGCATGGCTGTCAATCTGTTCTTGGGGGCTCAGAAACCAAAATATGAACTTTAATAGAGACACTTTAAACATAGTTCTCATTAGTAATAGTTTTATTATAATATATGTTATAATACTCTTACAGTCCACCAAACCTATTCAAACAGAGATGAGGATGAACAAACAGGACACAAAATAGCATTGCCTCTTTTCTATGATTCTTAATGTAAAGCTTGATAAAGTTAAGTGGATCTCAGAGGAGTACCAAATAAATGAAAAGGCAGTTTATGCCCCTTTACAAAAACCAACTAAACATTTGAACAACAGTGTACATTACTGCAATCAGCTGACTATGACTGAGGACAGCTTATACAGTAAATCTGAACTAAAGTTAATGCAATAGCCAGTGCTCATATTGGTCAGTGCTAATAGAGATGGTAAGGTGCTAAACTCTGTAAAGAGCTGTCAGGTATACAGTAGATCTTATATGCTGGTGTGTATGCTTTACAGTGCTTTTGCGACACATTCAATAAAACGCCATGGCTCTTATCTAGCCTTTGTTGAACTTTCTGGCAGATATTAGACAAGGGAAGAGGCCTTTACTGACTCTGGGCCTTATCACCATAGAGAAACTAAGAAAACACTCACAGTATTTCCTTTCCTCATTGTCCACACCCTGTGCTTCCTTCCTGTAATCCGGCAATGGACATGTTTCTGCAGTACATTCATACACTGGCATTCTTGTGAATTTAGATTGTTATATTTGCACAATTAAAAGGCTAGATACAGAGAAAAAAATCTGAATAACGGTGATTTTTCCAGGTAAATATATTTCTAGAGATGCTGTCCAACTAGACTCAAATCTTGAGTAAAAACCTAAACAGTCCACAAAGTGTGTCATTTGTAGTAACAATGGAATGACAGAAGAAGAAGGCAATGAACTGTTGAAATGTATTTAACACCTACAGTTTTTCTCAGTTGCTTTGGTGCATTTCTCACTACACTATTTACATTTGCACAACAGTTAATGCATTTCTCAAAACAATTAGTGCAAACTGCAAAACCTAGCTGATAACCTGCAAAAGCGTGTCACATGCTCAAAATAGATAGTTCATTCTTCAAAAGCAAGTATTCATGTCAATCAAAGTGTCAGTATCGTCAAAATGAAAAGTCCTGACACCATTGTTTTTGAGCAAGATAGTCAAATGACTTTGTCATGTTTTTATTATGATAGTTTACTCTGGACATTTTTTCAATGCAAAAAAAAGTACAAGACAGCACTATAGACTATTTGCACAGCCATTTGAAAACTACAGTAAAGTGAGACATCACTGCATTGAGTGAGGTATCTGAGTACAAGACACTAAATATGTATGTTTCACATTTTTACTGCATTTGCTCTTTGCAATCCTAATTTACTCACAGCATTGTGCAAAAGAATAAACAAACCCTTATTTACAACAAACATAAACTCCCTTTAGGTAGAGCTGTGCACAACTTTACACAATATTGCAGAACATATTGGAACTGAGCCTACAACATACACAGGTCTGTAAATCATTCATCAAATTGTTCAATTTTAAAGACATTTTCAGGAAAATAAAGATTTAATTTTTTTTATAAAGTTTGTTTGACAGATTTTGACAACTAGTTCACCATTTTTGTATATAATGACTCAAGTAATGAAATGACGACTATTAGTTTTATATAGAATGACTATTCAGCATTTACAAGTTTAGTTCATTTTGACTGACGTGACAGAAGCAAATGATAATGTTATAAATAGCAGAGAGTTGTATGAAAGCAATTGATGCATGTATGAAAGCATTCACAATTTGTTGAAAAGAATGAGAAACTGCTACTAGGATGTGCACAAATGACTAATTGTTTTGAGAAATGCATTAACTGTTGTGCAAATGTAAATAGTGTAGTGAGAAATGCACCAAAGCGACTGAGAAAAACTGTAATAAGTATTGTTTTAGAAATGACAACTACAAAACGCCTTTTGTGTGGCTGGACCATGTTAGCAGCTTTATTTTCTTTCTGTGAAAGTGAGAGTTTCCTTGGCTGTGTTCATTGTCTTGCTAAAATGTCCACCCTAGTTTCATATTCATCTTGTGATAAATAATGTAGGTATTGGGACTATAGCAGCTACTAATGTTAATTTACACTGCTTTCTAACAACTGAGAGATTTCAGCTGCAGCTTTCCATGCTTTCCATGCTCTTCTGCGTTTGATTTGTTTTACTATGTAATGTCATTTTATTATATATGAATTAATTTTTAAACTACTTTGTTTAATTGTAAATTTGTGTATGAATTACTTTGGTTGTCACTGACATCTGAAAAAAAAAAAATTAGAAAGGGTCAAGTCACCAGCACGTTTATAACAGGTTTTCTGTGAAAAATGGTGGCATATTTCATTATGAAAAGAAAAACATTTATTACAATGTTTTTGTCCTTGACTAAAGGAGGGAGGAGCTCTCATACATAAATTATGATGGCAAACAGTGATGATGGTTTTCACTTTCACTCATGAATTTAATATTACTGTTATTCACTTCCCTCATCACAATTAACTATTAGAGTAAAGCACGTTTTAAACTTGTTTTTGTTTTAGTCCTCCATTTTCAAAAGCCTGCAGTGTTAATGCCAACTTCACTCCACTATAACCTTTGTTTACACTTGTTTTTATTGTAATATTTTACACTTACAGCAAAGTAACTTTAATCTAACTGTATATAGGCCTAGGTCATACCCATTTTTCATTACTGCTTTGATGAAATACAGTGACAGATTCAAAATGAAAATTAAAAAGAAAATACGATCTTAAATCTAAATCCAAGACAAAGTTAAATAGAGACATGTTAATGTCTTTTCAAAACACCAAGATAAAATACTGTACAGCCACAAGTTTCCAAAATACATGGGAAGAAGACAATTTCAAAACACCTCAATTGACAGCCCAGAACTTAGACTATTACCTAACATAACGAATTTAATTGTCTTAATCTTTTTATAATTCAAAATAACTATCATACTACAATAACAGGTTAGTGGAATAATAATTTGTCATTTATTCACTCTTACATTCCAAAACTATTGGACGTCCATTTATTGTTATATAAAACAGTAATTATTCTCATAAACATTTTGTCAATTCAAAGAACATAAATGGGGTCCAATGTGGTTGTTAAAAATATACTGTCTTCTATTTATAAACTGTAGTAAGTTGTA
The DNA here is from genome assembly GCF_052040795.2 of Danio rerio. Classification (NCBI taxonomy): domain Eukaryota; kingdom Metazoa; phylum Chordata; class Actinopteri; order Cypriniformes; family Danionidae; genus Danio; species Danio rerio. Next base: position 25,599,993 of record NC_141029.1, on the reverse strand, counting down.
CAGGTTTAGAATAACAGAAAGCTCAGTAAATTATTTCATTTTTGGGAAGTCCATATTATATAGACACCATCCGGGTTGTGAATGTGCCAACTGTTATTGAATTAGGGATATACTGTATGTATATGTAAAGAAGTATGTGCGCTTCTTAAATTAGCAGTGACAGATGTCACTCACAACTGTTGGGAGGTTATTTGCAGACCTTGCATGTTTCATCTCTGTCACTCAACAGCTCTAATCTACTCCGAGACCTGTCGAGAACCAGACACTCTTTTAGATACAATGAAAGCTACAGTTTTAAGCATAAAATAAAGTTCAAACTTAGTTAAAGCTGGGCTGAAAAAAATATGCTGTAACATTGGAAAGCTGAAGAACAGAACTTGTTAATACTTGTGTAAAAAGTCCTTAACTCACTTACCTACTACATTTTACATCTTACAACTTAATCCGTAAAGAATATGTTAGTTTTCTGACAGCATGTTTTACTTGCAACACAAAACTGAAATCTAACTCACCAACTTTTCCTCAACAAGTTCTCCCACAGCCTCCAAACTGTTCTCCTGCCCTTTTTCTAGGAACAAAAATATGTCCACTACTCTGTTGTTCTTTCACTTTCTAACTGCATAGAAATAACTTGAGAAATCATAGCAGAGGGCTGTTTTTAGATCCGTTAAGTTTAAATGTAGAGCATGTGAACTTCCCCTTTCAGTCCTCTCCACCCTTAACATATGCTTTACTAATGGTTTCTTATGCTCCACCAATGGCTAGACGGACTCCTCCTTCTCCTGAATAAGGCACAACTGAACAGACTCCTCCTCTGGAATAACACACAGCTGTTGTCAGACAGAGCGTAGGGAAGGAGGAAGACTGTTTGGCTGAGAGGAGAAAAGGCAGAGGCAGGCAGCCACAGTTATGCAAGGGTTCCAAATGTATTATCAATTCTTGCATCACTTTACTGTTTAAAAAACAGTTAGTAATACAATTTTTGTTTTTGCAGTTAAGTTTTTTTAAGTTGTGCTAAAATTATAAGTTATTACAGAAAGTGTGATTAATTAATATTTGTAAAGCACTTTTTAGAGATAAATTTTATGTTTTTTTCTCTTTTTTAAATTTGTATTTAATATTTTTCTATAACATAAATATGGGTGTACTTGTTTTTGGACCATTATTGTAAGTTATTTTGTTAGGTAAGCTCCAGATTCGGCTTCAGTACTGACTAATCTAATGTATATACACAAATATAATATAACTTCCACTTTATATTAAGTGGCCTTAACTAATATGTACTTACACAGGATTTAATAGTTTGTTACAATGTACTTATTGTGTAAATACATGTATTTACTGTGTACTTATGCTTGTTTAAATACATGCATGTAATTACATCTGTAATTAACTTTTGTAATTACATTTGTAAATACACTGTTGACCATGCCTTACACCTCAACCCACCCTTAAACCTACCCATGCCACAAAACCTGTCCATAACCCAACCTCTATCCCAACTCAAAAGCACCACAAGTGTTCTCAAATACATTATAAACACAGTAAGTACATTATAATTATTTTTTGATGTAAGTACATAGTAGTTAAGGACACTTAATATAAAGTGGGACCAACATATGAATTTAAAATAAAGATTTATTAGGGGTGTACTCATATATGCTGAGCACTGTAGATATAATGTATTTAATTGATGACAAGCTATTATTACACAATGACTTGCCTAATTACACTGACATGCCTAATTTATCTAGTTAAGCCTTTAAATAGCCATTTTAGCTGAATATACTAGTATATTGAATAAATCTAGTCAAATAATATGTACTGTCATCATGGCAAAGATAAAATATATCAGTTATTAGAAACGAGTTAATAAAACAATTATGTATAGAAATGTGTTGAACAAATTATCTCTCCATTAAACAGAAATTAGGGAAAAATACACAGTTGGCTAATAATTCTGACTTCAACTTTAAATACACTTAACTGTACAGTACAATTTAACCTATTTTAAATTTACATTTTTAAAAAGCTTATTTTAACTTAATATATCTAAACCACTGGTTCTCAAACTGTGGTACATGTACCACAAGTGGTACCCAGGCTTACTTCTAGTAGTATGCGGAGGAATCGCTGAATAATTCAAGTAAAAAAATAAACACACTTTTAACTTTTTGACGCGTACGTTAACAACGGTGTGATCAGGAAATTGACTTTAATAGGCTAAACTTTTTTATTTTATTTTTTATTTTTCTAATGTTTGTTATGTATTCTATCATTTGAGGTTATTTTCCTCCCCATTATTGTAACGGTTGTTGGGGAGTATCTCGTATTTTTATATCCCAATGTTGACAGATATAGTTTAATCACTAGCTTCTCTGACACACATAGCCTACTCTAACGAGCAGGAAGCAGATCTACTTTTTAATTTAAACATGTAAATCCAAAGATATACAAATAATATCATCTTTATGATATCATATATACATGCAACATATTTCAAAATTTATCAAACAGAATTATATATGAATATTATGACATATGGTATAACCTATTTATGAGGTCCAAGAAACATTTGCAGGTTTTGATGAATAGGCTACTTTATAATACTTTACATTTAAGTTAAGCAGTTTTCTTTTAACTTTTTAAAAAGAGTGCCAGTATTAGTTAACTTTTAAAATCACATTTTATTTTAAACGTTGACGTTTTATTTATCTTTTTCTTTTTTTACCTGTAAGTGTGTTATTCTTCAAACTATTTATTGTTTAAAGTGGCTGACAATAATACATATTCATAATATTAAAAATTAATCTGCCACGTTTGTGAACTTTGCAGAGCTGTAGCCGCTTAATTAGATCTATTATATATTTCAATACCAGTCATTATGGTGGTCCTTGGAGAGATATTTTTTTCTGAGGTGGTACATGGTTTGAGAAAAAAAGTTTGAGAACCACTGATCTAAACAATAAATCTGGCCTTACTTTTCATAAAAAAATAACCAATTTAGTCACTTTTTTAACTGCATTATATTGTAATATATTACTAAAAAATAAATAAAAGGAATGAAGGGATTTAAATGTGGGTTATTGCACCTAATGTCGCTGCTTTCTTTAAGTCTTTTAAAAGTAAAACATTGGTATTGTGATGTCTATATATGACTATAAACGTCTAAAAATCTTTGTTATTTTGTCCAATTGTCATTTTATCATCTAAAAGATAAAAGTTTATTTCACATTTACAATGTCACTGGTCGTTTTCTGAACAAATAAAAAAAATCCTCCAATTTGATTAATTTTGACTGGTTTAGCTCTTTATTATCTCTAATAAACAATACAGGAAAAGCTAAATCAGTGGATGAGGGACTAGACAGACTTCAAGAATGCAACCAATCACACCTGCTCATCTTCACACCAGCCAACTGCAATCTCACACCCACAAAAAATCTACAAAGCTACAATTTGACAGTTACTGTAGCATAGTCACCTGTCCCTAGATCTGCATGCAGGACTTCCAGTGTGTGTAATTCAGGTGTTATCCTGCACATTTACACACTTTGACCTCCATTCTCTGCATAATGTAATAGCATATACATGATATTTGAAGAAGAAGCTGTAAGGTGCAGCAATAGTTTTTTTTTCTATAATATTTTGTATTGTCTGTTGTCTGTTACTTCTTTTACCGGTCTAAAAAAAATCTGAAAAAAAAAACAACAACATCACAATAGCAACTATGCCGAGCTGTAATGTAAATTGCAAATGGAAATCTTGAGGACATTAAGAGCCCTCAAATATGATCTGTCACTGGCAAAACATTTACCAAAATAACATTTCCCTTCTAAAGGGACATTTTCTGTTAATGAGAAGAACATTTCAAACAACACTCTGAAGAACGTTTCAAGTGTGGATGTGCATCACATTTCACCTGCTTTGATCAATGCTAACTTTTTTTATTTAAAGCTTTCATTTGTGATTTGTTGTGCATTTTCATTTAAGAAGGGTCTGGATTTTTAATGATGACTTTACCATCTGACTCAAACTTTAATGTACTTTGAATGAAGAAATTAATTTTAAATGGGATTATTTCGGCTCGTTAAGCACGGTGTGACAATACATAATAAGGGCTTTAATTATTCATCAAACCTCAACATGCCAAGCAGTATGTCTAATCAAATATTATTGAATTAAATGTATAACCATCCACAAATATACCTTGATCAGTTTAAATATTCATAGCACAATTAATAGCGTTCCTGTTCTGGTCACATTCCTATCTTGAAGAGTGCCATGATGATTAACTGTGATATTGTGATATGAATTCAACTTGGTTATGTCAGAAGACACTGAGATTTTAATTGCTGTCATTTTCCTTCCTAAAAAATGAGAGGACACTCGTGACTGCTGCATAGCACATATGCTGCGCAAACTGTTTTTCATTTCTGGATTGGATGGACCAGATGCTGTCCTATTCTTTGCCTGAACTCCATCAATGAACTGAGAATGTGTCTTCAACATGCAGCACTTCTTGTGGGGTGTCATAACTGTTTAAAGGCTTCTTAATTAATGATATCCTTCATTAGCACAGAAAGTCTAACACTGAATAAATTGATCTGACTAAGAGGCTGTAGACTTCCTAACACAAGCTTACCTAACAGCAAGCAAATGTATGACAGTGGTGGAGCCAGGGATGGTCCAGTAGGGGCCATTAGTCACTTTGTGGACAGAAAATATCATTATGCAGACAAATCATGGCACTCAAACAACCTTAATTTACTTTAAAAGTATTGTAGATTGTAGGGTGTTATGTGCAATTTCTGCAGTGTTTGTTTTAATTATACATAATTAACAAATTCATTCATTATCTATTCACTCTTCATTTGATCTATTTTTAAAAATAATTTTACGACCAGAAAATCAGCAATTTGTAGGCTACCAAAATTAACTTTATTTCCAGCACAAACAATGAAACTTCTATAACATATAATTAAATATGAATTGTTCTCCCTCTCGGGTAACTTTTTTACATTTAATCTGGGTACAATTAATATTATAAGTTATACTTAACTTATAATATTAATTGTAGAACACTTATCATTTTATACAGTTATTTTATAACTCAGTTGTAACCATAGCAAAATATTGTTATTAAATAATTTCATTTTCAAGTATTCTGTGCATTACATTTGATTTAACTTTAACACTTAATTGCTCCATATTGCAATGGAATATAATAACATAAAGTAACACTCTTTCACATATTTAGCTATTAGAACTGTGCTCATTTCCCTCATTGGTAAAAGAATGCAGAAGGATGGTTTGACTATAAATGTACAGTTTTGCACAATTATACTGATAATGTTTAGAATTGCTGTAGTTACACTTTTTTTTACACATTCTAGCTCTGCACCTGATATCTGGATAATTCAAGGGTCAGCATGAACTAAAAGTTGGGCCCCTTTAAAGATATACCACAAAACAAACAAATAAACAAACAAATAAATTAAATAATTAAATAGTTTATTCACCATCATTTCACTCCAAAATCTGCAATATGTTTAGTGGAAAATAAAGGGGATATTTATAGTCCAGGCTCGAAGAAATAACTTGCCTGGCTGTGGTAAAAGTCTGCAAAATACTGTGCTGCTTCCTCCAAATACAATGCACAGTAAGTGCATATAAAAATGCATTGGATAGAGTTCATTAATATAGATCAATATTCATTCATTCATTCATTCATTCATTCATTCATTCATTCATTCATTCATTCATTCATTCATTCATTTTTCTTCCACTTAGTCCCTTTATTCATCAGGAGTCACCACAATGGAATGAACCACTAACTTATCCAACATATTGAATGTTTAATGCAGCAGATTCCCTTCCAGCTGCAATCCAGTACTGAGAAACACCTATAAACTCTCGCATGCACACACATACACTACAGCCAATTTCATTTATTTATTCATTTTCTTTTGGTTTAGTCCCTTTTTTAATCAGGGGTCGCCACAATGGAATGAACCGCCAACTTATTCAGCATATTTTTTTGCACAGTGGATGCCCTTTCAACGGCAACCCAACACTTGGAAACACCCATACACACCAATTTAGTTTATTCAATTCACCTGTACAGCATGTCTTTGGACTGTGGGAGAAAAAGAAGCCCCTGGAGGAAACCCATGCGAACACGGGGAGAACATGCAAACTCCACACAAAAAAGCTAACTGACCCAGCCGAAACTCGAACCAGTGACCTCTTGCTGTGAGGTGACAGTGCTAACCACTGAGCCAACGTGTCACCCCATATAGATGACACCATAAAATTAAACTGACAATGTTTAAAAAAACACTAAAAAAGTTAAGAAAAAAAGAAACAAACAACAAAAAACACCAAAGCACAGAACTTCTCTGCACAGCAAGTTTGCAACATCAGAAAAGCAGTGTTGTGAGATCGTAACAGCTTTGTAGTGTTTCTGTGAATGTCATTCGCATCAGTTAGACGGGTGTTTACAGTAATTACCAAGTACAAGATCCCTCATTCTCTAAGGTAAGAGCATTTAGACAGACTCTGATTGGCTGCTAGTGAAAGCATTCTGTCACACAGACACAAATCAATGCTGGGGAAATTGTGCAAAGAATTTATGTTGCCACTTCTATATCTGCAACAAGGTGTTGATTATTTGAAATACGTTTTAACATTACTAACAGTGTGTTGTTGTTGATAATGACCTGAATGTAGAATTTAGTGTTTAGGGTTAATTATATGATTTTCTTTTTGTGTTAATGATTTCTGTCAGCAGCGTGACATGTAGTGCTCTCATGGAGACACGTCTTGAAGGGAAGCTGAAGAGAAGGAGAAACTGTTGAATAAATTTGTTTTCTTCTCATTTACGCTCTTTTCTAGCACACAGTGTATTCATGTAGTTTCATAAAATTATGATTGAACCACTGATGACACATGGGTTGTTTCGCGAATGTTTCTGGTACCTTCTGCACTTTAAATGTTTTACTAAGGCCTACTGTATGGAGGACCAGAGAGCCCTCGGATTTCATCAACAATATCTTAACTTGTGTTCAGACGTTTTAACAGGTTTGGAATGACATTAGGGTCATAAATAACAGAATTTTCGTTTTTGTGTGAATCAGTGATTAACCAAACAACCAACCGACCAAACAAACCGACTGATCAATCAATCAATCAATCAATCAATCAATCAATCAATCAATCAATCAATCAATCAATCAATCAATCAATCAATCAATCAATCAATCAATCAATCAATCAATCAATCAATCAATCAATCAATCAATCAATTAATCAACCAAAATGATCCATTAAAATGCATACAGAATGTAAGAATGTTTTCAAAGTTTGTCTTCCAAAAGCCTTTCGAAGCAGTTTCAATATTGTATTGTCAGAACTCGATTTGTTAATCAATATACATTTTGAATACGGGTAAAATAACATTCCAGTTAATTAAATATACTGTATATTTTACTGGGTTAAACTAAAGTTTTTAGTGTGATTTCTCAGCTCATCTTGTCTATAATCATTACAACCCTATAAGTTTAAGTTCAGGATTGCGAAGCTGGTTTTAGAAGAGAAAAAGTCGATCACAAAAAGTGAAGTGAAGACAACATGTCATAGACATACATAGATGACAGCATAACGAGGTAGCACAATGAGAAACAAAAGAAGACCTTGGGGTATTGACAGACATGAGTATTGGAAATCAACTAATGCGAGTCCAACTAATTAAGACCTCAGTACAGGATTACATCTACACTTATCATCAGCTTCTCTGCTTTCCAGCATTGACAGAATCTAGAAGATCAATATAGGTCACAAAACACATCAGCAACAGCAACAATGCAAAAGCTTGTTGTAATGATACACCCAATAGGGGGTGCACTGGTTCCTCATCACGGAACCAAGAGGTTCTTCAGCTGGTTAATATCATTTCAACTCACAATCAAATTCATGTGTGCTGTGTGTATTCCCTTCTGTAATTGTACTATTTCTGAACAGAATGTGATATTTTGACAGGGCCTTGATTTCAGCTTTTGCCATATTGATTAAAACCCCATCACATTCACCTTTAAGTATTTTTGCTTTGAAGGTTTTTGTAGGACATTATCATTTGTGCCCTGTGAAGGAATTATTGCATATAGTCAATTCCCCCATTAATTATCCCTTCATCACGTGCCTTTTGTCTGCCTTTCCTTTATCCTTCTTATCCATTTTTTCAGTTCATTTAAATCCCTCTCCACACTCATTTAATTTATTTCCACTTTTTCCATCTCATAAAGCTTCCTTAGCATCTTTGAGGGCTAAACTGTTGGGACAAAAGGAGAATGTAAATAAGCGGTGAGTCAAATGGCTAAAGGCCGGTGACTGCTAATCTATTTTGTTTGTTTTGGCTCAGTGATGGACAACAACAGCCAAGACATGATTTTAAGCACACACTCCAGACTCTGGCTAAAGGAATGAAAAAGAAATCTGCCCATTCCAACGCTGGGTTGAGCTGTGTTGGACTGTGTGGATGTGCTTTATAAACTGTGATTGCAAAATACTTTCTTTTTAAATTGCCTGATTACAGTGTTTATTTTTTCCTTCCTTTTGGTGCGATATTCAAAAGCAAAACTTGTTAGTGCTTATCCCAAACAGACCATCAGATATATACTTTATCCAAACATTCTGGTGTGTTTTCAGTGCTTTTAGTACAACACATTTGTTTCATTTATATGTAAACATTTAGTTCATAACAGCTTTTCATATTGCTATTCAGATCAGACTTTTCATTAACCTCTCTGTACTTGTTCAGGTTAACATAATTTTTTTCTATCATCTATTCCAACAGATCTTAATTAATCAGTGAATCTCTTGGTTAATCAATGCAGTAGAAATAAATAAAAATAACAATTTAATGCAGATTACATTAGACAATATCCAAAATATTCAACATGGGCTTTACAAGCTTGTGTTTGGTTCACAATTAACAAATGTTAATACTACTACTACTACTATTACCTCCTTCTTCATCCTCCAGCCTCATTTTTTTTTATATTATCAATACTATTATTATCATCATTGTCACTGTTCTTTATTGTTAAACCTGTTGTACTTTTCTTTGTTTCTCTGCATTTATAACTTCAATCAATTCCAACACACAGTTTAAAACACATGCACACACACAAACACTCACAAGGTCTTGCTGACCTTTTTTTAATTTGTAGTTGACGTGAAAACTGTAATCCAATGTGCATAATAATAATAATAATAATAATAATAATAATAATAATAATAAATGATTTCTTTAACAACAAAATAAAAAAGAGCATTCCAATTTATCAGACCAATTGAGTGTTTTTAAGCTACCTGAAGTTAAACAAACAAGCAGGCGTTTTATTCTGCTGTGGCGACCCCTGATAAACAAAGGGACTAAGCCGAAGAAAATAGAAAGAATGAATGAAACAAGCTATTCACTTGTTAAGACTCACTTGATGCCACAAACTTATCTAAGGACAATTATAATGTTCATTTAAGAAGTAATTGGTATCATAGCCCCTACTTCCATCTATTACTCTTTTACTGATTCTACAGTAGGGTCTTGTTAGTTTGCAGTTTTGTGTCTATGTGAAAAATTCAGACTCACCACAAGTGTCTTCCTGTACATCATGTCCTTATGTTTTCATTTATTATCCAACATAATTAGTCAAGTGAGTGACAACCACACTAGGTTATAAATCTTCAGACCTGTGAGCTTCATTTTAGCCACACGGGAAGCAGTCAAATCAATTACAGCATGTGTTTGTTCTCTTTGACACACCATGGCTGAGTAGCTGTGACCTTGCAGAGAAACCCTCTGTTCTCCTTCTCTATCTGTAGGGATCAGTAATCATTTAAATGGAAATTTCCTCCCAACAGTGTGTAAAAACTGGGCCAAGTTTCTTTCTTTGGTTGAGACCAAAGACCACCCAGTTGCTGTTACCGAGTTTTATAGATTCAAACGTCTTGGCTTATCAGTGCAGAAAAAATGCATAGTTATTCTTTATTTTTCAAGCCATTTTCCCCAGACTAAGACTCTGATTGTTTTGCACACTAGACTGCCCCCAATATGTGTTAAAATCCTTTCTGTGCTCACTCAGAGGGACCAATAATATTGAGGCTGTTCTGCAGAATGAAGGGAGGGTGAGACCTTTCATTAGTGCTGCGCAGGGTCTCAGGAGCAGTTTAACTTCTGGGTGACACTCTGACCTCCGTTTCCTTTCACTGACAAAGTCATTTCCCTCTTGAGTTGCAGAGCAGAATTACTGCACTGCACCACGCGTCCACACGTGAGATCCAGTATGATATATTGAGTATTCAGCTGAACTTTGTTTTGGGAATTAATTGGACTGCGTGTAAATGTGTCTCCAAAGGCATGTCGCTGGAGAAACAACCACATGGTATTGATTAGGTCTACAGCACTTTGCAGTTACTTTGAAATCCATTAACCAATTCATAAAACTTACCTAAGAGACATTTCCTAGCTGCAACGATGAGAGATGCACACATTGTGTGTTTAGCATCTAATATATCAAAGCACGTCTGCAATCAGGCATAGTAGAAAAGAACTATAAAGAGACATTTTTAAATATAACTCTGAGCATGCCATTTTTTTCTGTTACTCAAAACCATTTCTTACTACCATTTTATGCTTTTTTGCTTGGACAATGTCAGTCTTTGCCTTTGGCAAGAACATTATCCAAGAGAAATTGAATCTGTCCAGAAATATATCTGAATAATTACGCCCTAAAAAGTGACCTTTCAGTGACTCTATTGAACTGATTTGAGGAGCTGATCCAATCATATTTTTTTATTTTGGATTTCTCACTTCAGAAGTTATCTGATATTGTACAACTGTGCGATTCTCAAAGGTAATAATTACCTTTACATGCAACCAAATATTCTGTTATTAATTAAACTGATGATTCCATCTGGCTAAAACTCAGTATTTAATCTAAATGAAATTGTGACTGGATTGAAGGTGTAGTTCTAATCCGTTTAAAGGAATTGTATACATTTTACTGAAAACCAAAACTGGAAAGTATTGCACATTTGCAAGGATGGAGAAGTGGCTTATCAATGTAAATGGCAACACGAAGCAAGCTGTAGTTTTGTCTAAAGCTGGGTTGTTTTAACCAATATGAGGAACATATAGATAAATATAACTCAGCTGTTGAGTTTGTCCAGTTTTTTTAATATTGAAATTGAAATAGAGCAGAACAACATCCCTTCAATTCTTATTTTATAGTCTCCTTTACAGACATACATTTTCTGCTTTATAAATACATGCAGCAACACAAAACTTCATGGGCTCATCCTCTCCCCAAACAGATACATATTAAGTCTTCAAAATAAAAGAAGTGATGATAGCAGAATAGTTTGTGGAAACAGTGAGAAACTTTATATTTTCTGTATTGTGTGTGCCAATGTCCTAATATCTAATACAGTTTTAAGCTTGTAATTTATAAACTAGGGTTATGTCTAATGTGAAACATGGCAAAGGACAATGGCATCGTTGTAGGTGGCAGTGAATTAAATATTTAAGACAAAGTCATATGCTGCACACAAATTACCACCTGTCAATCACTTTTTCCGTGAGCCTCTGGTATGAATAGGCAGAGTGATCTGTGTTGTTGGTAAAAAAGGTGCACAACCAACAGCAACCAACCAACAGTATAGTGAGGTTTTCACTAAAATGACTAAGCGAAAGATTAAAGCAGTGTACTGATGCTATGACACGTTACCTGATCCAAAGACTGAAGAGTTGTTAGATAGAGACAAGATTAATTAAATATCACGGTTTACAACTGTAGTGAGACGCAATCCAGCGGTACATTCTTGATAAACTTTCTGATGTGCACTGCTCTCTGGGGTTTTGTGCTTAAAGCACATGAGAGAGTGTGTGTGTTTGTGTGTGTGTGGTCACGTGATGTGCATTTTCAGCAGTATAGTGTGGACAGAGAACTTTTCAGAAATGCTAGATGAAATACCAGTGTGGACATGGATCATTTTCATTCTAAATGCCATTTTAAAACTAAGACGTATTAGCGTGTGTATTTTTCGCGAGCGGCTTGCTGCGACGGGGGCAAGGCAGATGATCACGATACCGGCTCAGCATTGTGATGTCTATCCACCATTGGAAATGGTGAACTCAACACTAATATACAACACTCATCAACCCAATCACTTCACACTGAAGTAAAAACTTTTCTTAAGATTCATTTGTCAGAAAGATTTAATTCTGATCTAATCAAAAGGTGCATGTCAACAAAGCCACTGAAATCACTTTCAGTTTAGTAAAAAGCTTCAGAGAGTTTTTGGTCGAACAGAATGACAGAACTAATGCAACAGAGCCCTGGAAACGGCTAATGCTCAGATATATCAGAAAATTGTGTGGTTTATTGTGAAGCTTACTAATGCATTTTCCAGACTGGTGCTTAAAATTCCCACTGCAGAGCAAGTAAAAATTCATTCCTCTTGCTAATGTGCATGAAATTGGCTGATATGTACTTTTTCTTCCTGTCAGAAAGTCCCCATTTCACTACTTCTGATGCTCTGTGAGATGAGATGCTCTCAGTGCTGCAGCTGAAGCCCAAAAATGAAATGCTTCTCTTGGCTAAAACATGCACAATAACATAATTGGACATTGTGTGTTTGACGCCTTGTACATTAATAAATGAAAATTTATAGGCATACCAATTTAACAGAAAATGACTACTGGGTCACAAGTATTTATGCTCAATTTTGAACTAATTAAGTCTTATACAATATGTTTATATAGTTATGCTACGAGAATATAATTTGATAGTGGATAGTCATATTATGTATTATAACTGTAAAAATGGGTTGATTGCATTGTAAAATAACTGCAGCACTTTTTTTCAAAAGCTGGTATGCAGTGGGGATGTGCATGTAATAATTCTAAATGATTACATAATTAATTTCAGATGTAGAGATTATGCATTCTTTTGTCATCACTTCTGTCTTCCTGTTGTTTCATAAAGATATTAAATTATAAACACTGATACATAATATATGAATAGCTGATGTAAAATCTATTTACAGTGAAATAATATAAGTAATACTTTTCTATTTCTATTTTGTGAAAAGTATAGCTTTAAAACCCTATGCTAGTTTGAGGTTTCATGTTGTCACTATTTCTGTTTCTCTCTGGGTCATAGTCTCCAATGAGAGCCCATATCAGTGCATTCTTAACCACTATAATGGAGTCCTGAATGGATTCTGGCCTGTTATTGGCCACACAGGGACTCTAACAATCCCCGTGTAATACTTAAGAATTGTTAAGGGGTTGGTTAAGTCAAAATATATGATGGATGTAGTGTGATACTGCATGTCCTTGTGCATTTCTTTTTGTCATCAGACTTCAATTCTGACTTCAATTGTCACAAACCTCTATGAGTTTCTTTTTTTTCATGTTGAACACAAAGGCAGCTATTTTGGAAAATCGTCACCTTAGAATTATAAGGTTCTATCTGACATTTTTGGCAAAGTTGAGTTATTGACATATTCTTATTAAATGACAACTTATTTACATTATGTGATGTGTTTTTATACATGTAAGTTGTTTACATTTTAACACTTTTTATTTAAAAAACAAAAAAGGTGTATCTACAAAGTCGAACTCTAGCTTGGCTCTATAAGGTTTTATGTGCGAGCCAATCAGCATTTTTAATGCACGTACGAGGACCAATCAGGATCAGTTTTCTTTGTTATTTCGCCGGACTGCTCCATTGACAGCAGGAAGCACCAGAAAGACAAAAATCACAGAAAATTAGAGTCTGCTAAAAAATGCCGCACCACACAAAATTGAGGCGTGTGAAAAGGTAATGATTTAGAAGCATTTCTTGACATTGAGATTCTTTCATTTTCTTTTCAGCTTAGTCTCTTTACTAATCTGTGGTCACCACAACTGAATAAACCACCAACTTATCCAGCATATAATTTATGCAGTGGATGCCCTTCCAGCTGCAACCCATCACTGGAAAACACCCATACACACTTAATCAAACACATACACTATGGCCAAATTTAGCTTACCCAATTCACCTGTACCGCATGTCTTTGGACTTGTGAGGGAAACCGGAGCACCCGGAGGAAACCCACAGCAAAACGGAGAGTACATGCAAACTCCACACAGAAATGCCAACTGACCCAGCTGAGGCTCGAACCAGCGTTTTTCTTGCTGTAAGGCGATCGTGCACCGCTGTGGCACTGCGTCGCCGACATTGAGATGAAATTTTACATTTTATATTGTTGTAAAAGAGATGAATATTAAAAAAACGTATATATTAAATGTGAAATATATTTATTTGTTTACATATAGTCAGTGAAACACTTTTTTAGTGTTTATTAAACTCATTTGGTCATCGTCTGTTTCTTTTAAAGTCTTTAAATTTAATATTAAGCCTTGAAGGGAAAATATTTAATTTAATTCATAGGGCATATAATTCAATAAATATGATTCAATAATTCATATAAAGCATAAAATGTCATAAATATTAATATATTAATTAGATAAAATTAACATCCTCACTGGAAAAAAAAAATATTTAGCCCAACCTTGTAAGCTCAATTTGAACAAGAAAAAATATTCATCCTAAATCATGAAATAAATGTTATAGAAACCAAAATTTTAATTTTTCAAGCATCAACATATTGTTACAACACCAACTTAAATATTTTTGATTGTATTTCTTGAAAAGTAATGCTTCAATGAATGATCTGCCAGATAGAACCTTATAATTCCAAGCGGAAAATGACTTTTCAGAATGAGAAGGTTCTATCTGCATTTACCGTGTTTTTTTTTTTACTCCAATTTGCAAGTGTAAGAGAACTTTGATTATTTGCCTTTAGAGAACCCTTAGGGTCTCTGTCATGTTAATTTATGAAAGTGAACTGTTACACACATGTTGTTTGCTATATGGAATGCAAAAACTTTGAAGCTCAATATCTCAAAATCATTCAGAATGCAGATAGAACCTTATAATTCTAAGGTGACGAAATGTTGGGAACCTGTAACCATTGAATTACATAGTATTTGTTTATATGGAAGTCAGTGAATTTCTGCTTTTTTCAAAATATCTTTTTTAGTGCTCAACAGAAGAAAGAAACTCATAAAAGGGAAAGTAAATGGTGAGTACATTTTGGGTAAACTATCCCTTTAGGTCTACAATGTGAACTTGGGTACAGTACATTTATAGCATTAATACTGCAATATGACTTGTTTAAAAATATCATAAATACAGATATTATTAGAAACATTCACTTTTTAAACTAATTCGCAAAAATATTTCAAATGTAATTGCAGTTTAATCTATTTTATAGTTTAATCTATTTTGAGCTGGTTTAAGCTGGTAAGTAAGGACCAAAATGACGAGAATCATGTATTTCAGTATCTGCTGACTTTTATTCAAGGTACAGTTACGTGTTCAGGTGCTTTTTGCTATTTATGGTTTTACTGACTAACATACCTTGAGGTCTAACATACCTTGAAGATCAACTACCCCCTCTCATTTTTGTAGGCTAATTAGTATTATTCTGCATGGTGTCTAGCATAAAACATAAAAACATTAAGAAGGTTGCTTTTGACATTCACAATTATAGATCATTTGCATTACAGAGACAGGGAAGACATAACCATAACAACAATTTATTCATTCATTCATTTTCTTTTCGGCTTAGTCCAGTGGTAGGGAACCTTAGTCTCACGGCAACATGTGGCTCTTTGACCAATAATTTGTGGCTCTCCAACTTTCTTCAATAATTATTTATAATTTAAAAAATTATAACCATCATTAGAAATCAGTTTCCTATTGAAAATACAATTACAATTCTATTTTTATTGTATTTTTTACAGCAAAATGAATAAAACTTAGCTTAAAATAAAAGGACCTTTTAACTGATGCATGTGTGTGGTGCTGTGGACAAAATTTAATCAAGACACCAATAAAGGGCAAACGCGTATATGGTTACCATAGGAATTCATTTGCTCTTTATTTTCTCAATAATAGTATAATATAATTTTGTTCTTCAAAACTAGCCAAAATTAGTATATTAACAATAATATTTGTTTTTTAAAACTAGCCAAATTTATTGCTGAATAATTTACTTTGTATTGTATGAAGTACTGTAACTGTGTAAATTTTTATTATAGTAAAATGTTTGTTTATTTTAAATTGTTACTTTTCAGAAAAAATAAAGTTTATTTAACAGAATTTAAATAAATTGTCCTTTCTTCAATGGGCTTGCTCAATGTGATGCTTCATATATTTGTTTATTTTTGAGTTGTGCATGAGGTTTTATTTAAACCTGTATTATTTATAGTACTAGTATACATTGGGGTGTATATATACCCCAATGGCTCTTTAAAAATGCATTTCCCAAAAATACTAGAACTAGCTCTAGCTCTTACTAGCTCTTTGCTGAAAAAAAGGTTCCTGACCCCTGGGCCTAGTCCCTTTATTAATCAGGGGTCGCCACAGCGGAATGAAACGGCAACTAATCCAGCATATGTTTTACACAGTGGATGCCTTTCCAGCTGCAACTCATCACTGGGAAACACCCATACATTCTCACATGCACCCACATACACTAGAACCAATTTACTTTATTCAATTCACCTATAGCGCATGTCTTTGGAGTTGTGGGGAGCTCTGCAATACGATTTTGCCTTGTACTCTTCAGCTATACTTTCAGCAGATTTATCCAACCTCAAATGCAACTCAGTTGAACAACAGATGGAAACACTATTGGGCAGCTGTCATTTTGTCACAACAACATCAAAGCCTGCTGCTGTGATGTTTACACGTGTATTATTGTCCTGGGCTCTGTGATGAAGCATTAAAAGTGTGCGTTTGAGAGCCCATCCAGAAAAAAAATACCATTCCAAGTCCCAAGAATTCAAGCGACAACTCTGTCCTCAACTAAGCCCATTGAAATAGACTAAATATAAACAAACAATTCCCCTGTTCTGCTCTGAAATCTGTAACTGCAGCACATCATAGGGATGAATTCTCTCACTCCCTTCAGCTGCGCTGATGTGAAATGCAGGCGCACATCAATAAGGCTTATAATATCCCTGTGTGAACGTACTCCCTTTATTATCTCTCAGAAGTTAAACCACAGCCGAACTCTGCGCTGTTCAGAGCGTCTCTCTCTTTGTTAAGTTTTGGAACTTCAACTCTCATGTTGTTTCAACTTCTGTACTGTAAAGCATGTTTACTTTCTCTGGTACTGCAGGGATATCTGCAGATCGCCGTCTCAATCAGACAGTGTTTACACTTAAGCTCTTGAGTCTGAAAAGGGACTGAGTAGGTTTTCACTTCAGAAATACCTCCAAATGCTCCATAAATGGTCTCTCAGCATGAAGCTATGAGAGCGATTTAAGTTTTGGGAGGTTAGTGATTTTAGTTGGGCAGCTGTTTCAGTGTATAATTTTGCTTGTGGACCCAGAGGAATGTGCTGTGAAATGTTTGGTTCACTTCTGCTGAGAATATGTTTGTTTTGTACACTGATAAATATAATAGGGTTGCCAGAACGTATAAGTTGCAACATTTCTTATAATCAGAGATGGGTCTGTTGGAGGCTCATGCACTCATTTTCATTCTTCAAGCATGTAATGAACTCATTGCATTTATTTCCATCTAGGATTACTTATTCTGCAGTGTGAATTAGGCAAGATAAGGCAAGTAGTTTATTTATAAAGCACAGTTTCGGTAATTCAGAGTGCTTAAAGAATAAAAACAAAATAAAAATGACTAAAAGCTTTGCAAATGAATTAAAATGTTTACAAATATAAAACAAGAGAGACCCACAGGACTCTTTCTTTCTATCTTCATTTGATATCTGTTTTGTTTACTTTGTATTTTTTTAACCATGAAACAATGTCCTCCTGGAAATCAAAACAATATTCATATCTGACTACACTGAAACACCATTAATTTATGAGCAATGTCTTCTCTTAGAACACAACGTGGGACTGTTTGTTATAGCCAAAGGTACAATATTCTCAGTAAATATTCTCATTGTTTTGAATAAAGGCCGTTAAGATGCTTCTCATCAAAACACTTGTACACACAAGAGGGCTTTTTGTGCATTCTGTATAGGATTAAAGGGGAAAGAAAAACCTGACCTTTGTATGTTTGGCTTTTTTTTCTCTCCCTTTTTTGCTGACAGAAAGCTCTTTAAGGCTATAAGTGCTGACCACTGAGATGTGCTTTGCTTAGGGTGTGTTATGTGATTATACAGGTCAGCAAATTTCCATATAAGCATACCTCTAGATAGTAGGAAAACCCCCATTAGAGATTCCCAGATGGTCTGTTTGAAACGGTTGGACATAATAACCATAAACAGAGTGAAAAGCATGACGAAGCTGAATTAAGCATGAGTGTTGGAACAGTTAAAATTGGAGAAAATATTGTATGATTGTTTAAATTATATGTTTTATTATTATATACCAATGTGTACATTTAAATGCACTCCATGTGCTCTGAGCCTCTTCATTTGGATTCTGCATGGCGCCACTGCCACTCTGTGCTTGAGTGACAAATGAGGACATCTCTCTACATGAGATCTGAGTGGCATTAGGGCTACGGTGTGAGAGTCACGCTTGATAAATCCTGGTAAGAGGTGGTCATTTTAAAGCCCTGACACTCGGTGGGCATCACTGATTAAACAGTGATTGACTGTCACTCACAGACTCATCACATGCTTGCACGAGTGCCTCATGCGAATTCCAGAGAGCAGAGCTATTAAAACCCCTCAAACAGGGTCCCTATGACTTGATGATACAGCAGGTTTCATTTAATAATACCACACTTATTATATTTATCAGTGTTTAAAGATTTTTTTCCGTTGGTTTTCCAGAATTTTCACAAGGTGTATATTTATAAAACTCTCATCATCTTTTTAAGTATATCATATATCTTTATACAGATATGAATGATGTATATTTTGTCTATTTACTTTTTGGTGGAGTGTACAAAAGAAAAGTATATTATGATTTCAAACTTTTAAGGCCATTTCGCACTGATTATGACTTGATAAATTAAGGTGAATTACAGATGAACTCTGCTTGTTAAAATGATATCATAGTGAATAGTCTCATCCCCTCAAACAATAGTAGAAAAAAAAATCATACTGTTTTTTTTGCCCAATCTCATATTAATCTGGAGAGTAGTGCCTATAGAGTAGTACTGCATCCATCGTTTCTCCAAAAACTCTTATAATTATAAGAGAAAGATACAGCTTTGCAAATCTCGCCAGAAAAAGCTGAGTGTCTGGAGACGTGCAGTGGGTGGATATACCGAGTCAACATCTTACACTTAGCAATATCCTAGCTACAACCTGCGACATTTCTGTAAATAAAACAGAGCTTGTTAATATTAACCCATGGACACATACAATCACATTGGAGAGATCAGTCTGTGATCAGTTGCTAAATTCAAATCTAATTTTCCAAAATGACTGCCGATGAGCCACAGAAAGGCTGCCCCCACTTTGAATGTTATCCCTCGATTGAACGGACATTATCAGCGGTTATCAGCTGATAGATATGGTAGACTCAGAAGGCTACTGAAAAGGCTAATAAACTATACTAATAGAGAAGACTTCAGATCCAGATCTGTTTTTACATCACTGTGACAGTTGGGTTTAGGGTTTGGGTAGGGGTAGATGTTAATAAAATACAATTCATTAATTAATTCATTTTCTTTTTGGTGTAGTCTCTTTATTAATCAGGGGTCGCCACAGCGAAATGAACCACCAACTTATCCAGCATATGTTTTACACAGCCTATACCCCTCTAGCTGCAACCCAACACTGGGAAACATCCACACACTCTTAAATTTACACACATACACTATGGCCAATTTAGCTTATTCAATTCGCCTACTGCATGTTTCGCTCTCCCTCATCATCCACCACTCAACACACCTGCAATCACCACACACTATATATACAGTACTCAGCTCCTTCATTTATTCACCGGCTGAAATTGACGTTAGATGGTTCACCTCATCAACTCTCCCTTTTGTGTTCCTCTGTGGATGTCCTTCTTTTGCCTTGGATGCAAGCACAACTGCTAAAGGGACTATTCTTGACTGAGCTTTATGGAGTTTGACTGAAGATCTGAGCTTTGACATTGGAACTGTGTGTGAGATCGCTCTTCCTCTGCTACACCACTTACCAGAGGTGGGTAGTAATGAGTTACGTTTACTTCATTACATTTACTTGAGTAAAATTATTGGGTAACGAGTACTTTTAAGGATGTGTACTTTTACTCTTACTCAAGTAAATTATTAGATTTGGCGGCGTTCCTCCATCACTGCCAAGTGATAATAAAGATGATCCATGTATATTGTTTGCAGGCGAGCCAGTGGCGCAGTAGGTAGTGCTGTCGCCTCACAGCAAGGAGGTCGCTGGTTCGAGCCTCGGCTGGGTCAGTTGGCGTTTCTGTGTGGAGTTTGCATGTTCTCCCTGTGTTCAGGTGTGTTTCCTCCGGGTGCTCCGATTCCCCCACAGTCCAAAAACATGCGGTACAGGCAAATTGGGTAGGCTAAATTGTCCGTAGTGTATGAGCATGTATGTGTGTGTATGGATGTTTCCCAGAGATGGGTTGCAGCTGGAAGCACATCCGCTGTGTAAAACATGTGCTGGACTAAGGGACTAAGCCGAAAAGAAAATGAATGAATGAATATCTTGTTTGCAAATATCGCGAGGCACCGCATTGAGAGGTTGTGTCGCAAGAGGTTGCTATAGAGATACTTGACAATTTTATTTGACATTTTATTTGACGTATACAGATGAGCGCGGGCCTGTTGGAATAATGGCTGAAGTCTAGGAAGACGTGCGAGTTTATACTGTGGTCCCACCATGTCGCTATCTGTGGTTTCGAGAAGTGCGGTCACGCTGTCTTTGCAGTGAGTTTATCGGACAAGGTCACCCGGCCTCAAGTTCAGTCAATGCTTTTACTCCAAGATGTCAACAAGAATAATTTCATAATGCGATGCGATCGAACTGACATCACAACATATACATGAAATCCAGCTCAGACTTGAAAAACACACGTAGTAGTAAGTGGCAAAATTATCCATATTTTTTAGACCTTATTAATGGTAACTATGGGAAGACTAAAGAAAGTGCTGTTTAATGGAATAACTTATTAGCCCTGCACACATTAGTCATTTAACCATTAAAAATATAACATTTAAACATTATTTTACATATAATTGCTTTAACAAAGATTTTTGCAATACATTTCTATAGTTTTAAAGATTTCTTTTATCTTTGCCATGATGACATTACATAATATTTGTCTAGACATTTTTCCAAGACAGTAATAGATATTTAGTCACCTTAGAATTATAAGGTTCTATGTGACATTTTTGTCAAAATTAAGTTTTTGGCATATTCATACCTTTTTTTTGAAAATTAATTGCGATTTAATCGCGATTAATCACATTTAAAAGACTGAAATTTGTAATTTTGGCTAATCAAATGTAAAATTTATGTAAACGCTAGACAAAACTATTTATATTAAAAATATAGTTGTTTATTAGAATTTTTGTTTAACTTGTAACACTAATTTCTACATTTAAACAACATACCCACAATAAACCATCAAGAACCTGGCTTGACAGCCATATTTATTACAAAAATAAAAACACAGGCAACAGGAGGTAAAAAAAAAACAGTTTATTGCGTTAATTTTTTAAACGCGTTAAATTTTTCAAATTAATCGCATGCGTTAACGTAATGAATTTAACAGCATGAATTTGATATATATATATATATATATATATATATATATATATATATATATATATATATATATATATATATATATATATATATATATGAAACATGGACACCAACACAACTACACTCTCTCTCTCTCTCTCTCTCTCTCTCTCTCTCTCTCTCTCTCTCTCTATATATATATATATATATATATATATATATATATATATATATATATATATATATATATATATAAACCGGAGCACCTGGAGAAAACCCACGAGAACATGGGGAGAACAAGCAAACTCCACACCGAAATGCCAACTGACCCAGCTGAGACTCTAACCAGTGACCTTCCTTTTGTGAGGCAATCGTGCTACCCACTGCGCCACCGTGACACCCTAAAATACAATTAATGGGAATTTAATAAATAATTCTCGTTTACTTCCAGCCACAGCTGTATGTGATCTATAGCTGATTAACCATGTAGATGGATAATAACAGCCTTCTGAGCCTCTCAGTAGGCGCAAAAAGCCCCTACTGGCTCATATCCATCATCTGATAGCCACTGATAATGCCCATTCAATCGAGTGATTACATTCAAATTGGCTGAAGACAAATGCATAGCTTGTCGAAGATCAAAATCTCTGTTTTCAATGAAAAAAAAATGTCTGAATACACCTGTTTACCAGAAAAATGAAACCTTTGTGTTTTGTAAAATACATGCTAATGTCTATGGAAGATGGCAATAGTTTAACACGTTCTTTTCAACAGATACACACTGTTTTCAAGTTATTCTTAAAGGATTGAATCAAAGCTAAAACTAAAACATTTGAAGTTCGAAAGCAGAAAACTGATTTAGAGTTCCGCTCCCTTTGAGTTTGACTTGAGTTAACTTTAAACATCTTTGTTGACATCAAACAGCAACGTTACAAACTGCAAGATCCTAAAAATGTAAACAGAAAACATCATAGGAACCATTTAAATAAACGTTTTCCTTACAAGAATTTTAAAACAGTATGTGTACACAAAAATAAGCAGTGGCTGACCACATTAAATGTAACTTAAACTTGTCCAGTGTATGCAGGCAGTTCCTCACCAAAGAAAGCCGAATTGTCCATCTGATCTTTTGTTGTTCATCAAAGTTCTTGTTAGACAGCACTTTTATGGAACTATGCTGTTATAGTCTTGAAAATTAAAGAAAGATTTGTTGTATGTACATTTGTCTACTGCAAAATCACTTTAGAGTAAGACAGCTGGAAATTGCACCACATGGAGCAAATCAAAGTTTAATGATACAAGTTTCTTTTCTAAAAGTATACTTATAATTCTGCCATCAATTTTTGGAGCTGGTCTGCTCTGGAGTCTTGTAGTTTAAATTACATATAGAGAATGTATAAAATAACTGGGTATCTGATCCATATCCAACTCTCATTTTGCTTCGTGTATTATTAGTTGAAAAAAATGCCTGTCACTTCTTCATTCACCAGCTTTGGTAATAATGATTTTCTAACATGGGGGAAATCAATTTATCCCCTCCATTTTTCTCTCCAGGTAGCGGAACAAATAATAGCCTATGCATCATACACTGAGCCATTTTCAGCCAGACTCTCTCTTAACCAATCCTTTTATTAAGCCCTGGATGTTCTGATCACTGCACACCCAAATTTATGGGTGAATTCAGTCTGAAGCACAATCCCTAATGCATGGTGCTTGTTTTGAAACTATATTTATTTTCTGAAAGCTCACATTTATTGAGCTTTCAGCATCCGACACATTAATGGATATCTGAGTGATACGTGAAACTAGCATTGCAATTCAGCAGATCATTTACTTTGGACACAAATGTGCAGTTTAGTGACCATGATATAGGTATTTTTTGGGTATATTTTGTGGAATCCTTTATTTTTCATCACACTGGTTAGTATTACAGTCACAGTTCTGTCTGCTGTAAGTTTTCAAATTTAATAAAATTTCAATTACCGGGACCTTTATTATGCACTGCTACTATGCAGCCTGTCTAAGAAGATCTTACAAAAGCACAATCTCCATCTATATAGGTACAAAGCTGTTGAAGTAATTTCAATTTCAATTATTTTCCAATTACTAAAAAAAAAAAAAAAAAAAAATTAATTGTGTATGAAAAGCTAGGCTAAATTATTTTTTATTTAAAAAACATATCTGCATATGACGATGATGATTTTTGAATTTACTTTCACTTTTATATTATCTTTATTTGAAAATGTATAATTTATTAAAGTAAATGACATTTTATTTGTATTTATATATTTAATCTCTATTTTTGACTTTTTGTTTGTAAAAAAAAAATAAATCATTAAAAGTATCATTTACAACAATAAATAAAAAAAATCTAACTTTTTACCAAAACCATATCTGTATTGTTATACTCTATCACAGGCAATTGTCTGGAATTTTTTAATTTTTTTACTGAGGTTACACTGCTAATTAAAGTAACTTATGCCGTTTGCAACCAGTAGTACCACACAAGAACATAACCAGTGAACTATACCAATTTATAAGCCCAAGTTTAGCAGTTTTAAAGGACAAGTAAAGAAAACGTGTTAGTTTTCAGTTTTTGTTATTGTTGTTGTAGTTGCACGGTTGTGCCAGCAGGTATCTTTGTCATACTTTATTTCTAGTGTATCCAAACAGTAAATCTAACTATTAGCTATCTTTTATAATAGCAAATTTAAGTATTCTCTGCAGATTCAAGGAAGCAAGACAAAGATGTCAAAACTAGCTTAATATATGAGATCCTTTTATGCTTCATGTTTATTACTATTTCACTATATATGGTCACAAAAAAAAGTTTGTTACCTTTTGTAGTTTTGCTTTCCTCCTATTTTCTTCTTGTTTCAGCCCCTTTGGGTAGCTTCGCTTTATTTTAGTTTTGTTTATTATTTACAGGTCGACTGTCAATCACTTCGAAGGTTCTGTAGATGTACAGTGTAGTGAAGTAAATAATGGAATAGTCCAAAGGTGGTGGTGTTCAGGGGTGTCGCTCTTACCAATTGCTAATGGTTAGTCTGATGTCCACCTGACATCTGCAAATGTGCAATTTGGCTGTCATTAAAACGATGGCAAAACATTATATTACATAATTTTTTTATATTATATTTAAATATATTTGTAAAAGAGGTAAAAAGATTTAAAGAGTGACCAGCAGCATTCATTTATAAAAGAAACATCAACAACAAAAGGGCAAAAAGGCATGTATTTCGCAAAGGTTGAGGCCTACATGTGCGTATTGCTGAATAAGCCACTGTAACACCTGTCATGTGTCATGTTCATATGGTAAAAGATATTTCGTTTTGGGTTTCAGTGGCAATAGCTGGATCTTCTAGTTGAAATTCACCCGCCTTCATTTTTGGGTGCAATGCTCATATTTCACAATACAATCAGCATCTGATAGATAGTTTGCACCCTTCTTTTCCAATAATCCATTACACTTAGATGTACATCACAATATGAGAAAAAAGATCAGTTTCATCAAGCCTTTATATTTACACTCTCTCCTCCTCTCTCCACATCTCTCTCTCTCTCTCTCTCTCTCTCTCTCTCTTTCTCTCTCTCCATCATCCATCTATCAAACCCAAAAGCTACTGGCCTGGCTTGAGTTGAGTCCAATTCATCACAGTTAAGCAGATTACAGACAAACCATCCTTACCTCCCCTTCATCTACATTTGAAGTTAATTACCCACAATGGTTGTTGAATCCTCAGTGGCCACTGACTCATGTGAAATCACATGAAGATAATGGTCAGGAAAGAGAAGAGTAATCATTGTGATTACTGACAGTTTTATTGTGAAGTGCTTGACTGCACTGCATCGCTGCTCTCAGAGGACAGATCATGATCAAGCCAAATGTGCTCTTGAGCTGTTTTATATCAGATACCCCGGCAAACATGCTCCTGCAGGGCCCTTGCTGGCTTTTTGCAGATACTGTGAGGTGCGACCAGCAAACACTAAATCTAAACAGACCCAATGCAGTGTAGCCTAGGTACCAATAGCTGCATACTCACTGTGGGTTCTGTATAAGTAGCCTACAATAGCATACAGCCCACATAAATCCAATAAATGCCTGGTGTGGGCTAATCTATTCGGGCCCAGAGTAGGCTGCGAGAGCAAAGCCCTTGTGGGTTTGTTCAATAGCAAAATGTTGGCCCATTAGTATTGACCAAATGAGTAGCCCTCACTAGAACTATACTTGATAGCCCTTGGCCCTTGATAGGCAGGTGCCCCTTTGGTTTGAAGATGAACATTTAAAATGGTCCCTCCCCTTATTTGTGTGTATTTAAGACTTGTATATGAGTGACTGTCACTCAGAGGCATGTTTATCATTTTATTTCACTAAATATTTTCGTATATGTATGTCTTTAAGACCAGTGTGGAGGAAGACCAGAACTCTAACAGCAAGCAGGAAACAAAGTTCCGAGAGCAGCATGGCCAACTTAATAGATTTTTAGACTGTTTTAGGGTATGGCACATTGAGCTGTATGCTTTCAACAGACTGGGTTTCTTGCTTTATTGTGTTGTTTGGGAATACACATGGTACAGTACATTTTGTTATATTCTTTTAATACTTACAAACCACTCACACAAGTAAAATCTGACCTATTTTAAACATCGTTACCTGCTATTGAGGCTGAAGCCCAGACAGCAGACCTTCATTGAATCAACATTGAATCCACAGTGAAAAGGGTGAAGCTTCAACAATGCATTTTCCTCCGGTTTGCTGCCTCAAATAATGTTTTTTTTTAATGATAGAAACAAATTTAAAAAAAGACACATTAATGAAGTTAATTAAGTGATTAACTGAGTGATATTGAGAATTGATGCTAAACATCTCTGTTAATAAGCAGTTTTGTTTTTTTTGTGTGTGTGATTCTGCTGGTAACAGCAGGTGTTCTTAAATTCTCAGTAACACTCAATTGGTCCAAGTCGTAAATAAAGCCAGAGGCTGGAATGGTATTATGAAAATAAATAAATCCAGATGTATAATGGCTGAACTGAAAAGTATTCATACTGAAACACATTTTTTGTTGTTGTTGTAGATCATAGTGCAGACACAATGTGGACCTAGTGAGGGTTTCCCTTGGGCTAGGTGAACTCTGCTCACTGCATGGGCCAACAGTAAGTGGTCAACGTTTTGCCAGTGTGTTTTGATTGTGAAAGTGTCACGGATGGATAAGTCAAACTTCAGGTTTTCTTCTGTGTTTGGGGCATCTTCATTGTCGTTCATTCTGACATTATGACAGCTGAGACCTTACAGTGTGACATGGGAGCCATGTTCGTGCAGTCTGACATTCAGACAGTGTGAGCCAGGATTATGTTTACACTGCTAATTGAAGAAACGTATGCTGTGTGCAAGCAGTAGCACCACACAATATAAAGTATATAAATACATAATGAGTGAGCTATAACAATTTATTCCAAGACCACGTTCAACAGATTCGAATTAGGTTGTCAAAATGTTGTTGTAGGCAACTGTATGTGAAGAGTTTACATGCAAAGACCTCTAAATAACATCTGAGATGTCCTCTTAAAATTAGCATTTTTCTCAGTCTCCTATATTTATGTTTAGTTGTTTCACTTTAAAGGCAATAAAAATAACTTATTCATCACTATAAAAGTAAAATGACAAAAAGTAAAAGTCCACACACAGAAGTTGGAGAAAAATGCTAATTTTAGAAGAAAATATTAAATGGCATTTAGAGGTTTTTGCAAGTAAATTCTTCGTTTTATAAATTAAGTGAATAGTTTAAGCATTTAAGTATTTTCATAATTTATTTCCACATTTTTTTTTTTTGGATCTTACACCTGGCTGTACTACACCTGTTATGTGTCAGTTTTTCCTCATGTTTCATACTGTATATTTCGTTTGAGTTCCAATGGCAATAGCTGGATCTTCGAGTTAAACTGACAGGCTTGTGAGTTCAGCAGCCTTTATTTTTGGATGCAATGCTCATTTTTTACAATCCAATCAGCATCTGACAGATAGTTTGACAATAACTCATTACACTTGGATGTACAACATAATATGAGAGAAAGCTCTTAATGGACCTTGTGCTGGCAGCCCGCTGATGAAGACCCTTATGCTAATTCCAAGTGGGGCCATTAAGGACCAGCACAGTCTTGTTTACTGTGTGTAAAACCTAATTGTAATGGAAAAATATTCACAATTCAAAAGCATTTTATATATATCCAAGGATATATCGTCACCTTGGAATTATAAGGTTCTATCTGCGTTCTAAATGATTTTGAGCTATTGAGCTTCAAAGTTTGTGCATTCCATAAAGCAAACAGTATGCGTGTAACTTTGTTTTTTTAAATAAAAAGTCTTAAAATATCCCACAATGTAAATAAGTTGTCATTTAATAAGAATATGTCAACGATATGTGACGATATGTGTCAATGTATACGTATACATAAAAAAATCATTTTAAACCAATAACTGAGAAAAAATAAAACAAAAAACAAAACAAGAGCTCAGTTTAGTACTTCTTTAATTGTGCCACGGTAAAGTAGTCTGACTTAGAGACTACAGTATTTCCTATTATCCAAGTTATATTCGGAGTTCAAATGATTTACTGAGTGTTAGCCTGCACCCAGAGGGAACAATTACAGAGTTTTATTGGATTGTCATTGGGAAGGGATAAGGCAGATAATGAGATAAAAGCCAAAATTGTCCTTCAAGCCAGAGTATTTATGAAATAACCAGAGGTTTATAAGAGGAAGACATCTTCATTAGCTGTCCCTGCATAATTAGCTTCAATGACAGAGAGAAATATTGGCCACTTGCAACATTTTCATTTTCTGCATCACACAAATGGGATCTTTTAAAGGGAGGGTTCACTCAGAAAGGATAATCCTGTCATCATTTATTCACCTTAGGTTAGTTTCAAAGCTGTTGGTTTCTTTCTTCTACTCAACTGAAAATAAGAAAAATTTTGGGATCCAAACAGCTAACCTTTGACTTCCATTTTCTTTTTAACTAAATGTCAGTTTTAACCATGAGCTGATGGGTTTGTTTAATGAATATATCCCTATTTAGAAAAGAAATGTAATATAATAAAATGAAATAAAATAAAATAAATTAAAATATAATATAATATAATATAATATAATATAATATAATATAATATGATATGATAAGATAAGATAAGATAAGATAAGATAAGATAAGATAATATAAAATAAAAACAGTGAGCGTTCACCCCTCTAAAAGGCATTTCACTTCTTAATTGCTAAATTAAATGATGAAGTAATGTTAGCAAATGGGAAATGAAGCAATAATCAGAAGCAGTCAGCCATTAAATATTGAAAAAATATTGTGTTCACTCAAGTGTAACTAACATTTCAGATAGCTTGTGAAAAATTTCACCTAAAAAGTGTGATTATGTGAATATTAAATTGCTTCCTCCAATGGCAGGTTCAAATGTTATGTTAAATGACGACAGTCACAATCACTACTACAAAATTGCATAGAATCAGACCTAAAACTATATCTTAAATACGAACATTTATACCTTAAAATAATGTAACGTGCATTTGATTACAGGTCACACTATTAATTACTAAAATTTACTTCTGCACAGTTTCTTTTTACCATAGTGCATTAATGGCAAGCTAATTGATTTTATTAGCACACATTCCTTTACCTATGCGTGGCTCGACAAAAAGCTCATAAAGTAAAAAGGAAATGTAGCATGGCTTAAAACTCTTGGGTCTTAAAAGTCTTAGGGCCCTATCATTCACCCGGCGCAGTGTGGCGCAAGGCGTGACACAGTAGTCTTTTGGTAGTTTAAGCTTGGCGCAAGAGTCGTTTTGAGGCTTTGCGCTATGCTGTTTAAATAGCAAATGCATTAGCGGTCATTTGTGCTCCCATAGGCGTTCTGGTCTAAAAAGAAAGGCGTTCTGAGGCGGACCGCTGGCGCGTTGCTATTTTGAGAAACTATAATAGATTTTTCATTAGACCAAAACTAACCCGGTCTAATATCTGGCGCAGAGTTGCGCCTCGCTTACGCACTGCTTAATACACACAAGAGAGCAATAGGCAAATATCTTTACATATGAAAAATGTAAATATTAAGGATATATATATAGAATATAATAAGAATAGATATAGGATATAAATATAAAGGATTAAAATATTACAAAACATATTTTCTAGCCTACATAAATATGAAAAACCACTGCTTTTATGTCTTCTTCATCTCGGGAGGCTTTTTCAGTTCATTCATAACAATTTGCTTGTATAATGTTATTATTATTAGCAGTATTATTTATTATATCTATATATTTACTTATTCTATTTATTTTTATTAAAAACAAGCTTAGATTTGTCCACCTGTCAGGTTTTAGACCATATGGGGTAAAGCATGTGTTTTAGGATATAACTCAGGTTTTTGAGCACATTTTGCTATTATTATTTATTTATTCGTTTGCTGGAAATTAGAACTGAATTTAGAAATAGTTTTGAAACGAATATTTGCGCTTAACAAACAAAAGTAATTATTTATAGACTAATTGATGCCTATAAGCGCATATATTAGCGCAAATGCATTTGCTATTTAAACAGTATGGCACAAAACATCAAAATGATTCTTGTGCTAGGCTGAAACTAGCAAACAACAATTACGTCGCGCCTTGCGCCACATTGCGTGGTGTGATAGGGCCCATAGAGTTTCTGTGCATATTTATGGACCTGTGTGAACAGTAATCATTTTGACTATGTTGTAGGCAGACAATTTATTTCAACAACTCAGAGGAAAACCTTTCCAATTTTTAATGCAATGTTATACATACTCTTACAGTCAGGTTCAGTGTGTTCAGTTTTTTTTTTTTTAATAATTTTTTTAATAAAAGATTATAGTCATGTATGTCTGTTTCTGAGAAAAAAAAATATTATTACTAATTCATTCATTAATTTTCTTGTCGGCTTAGTCCCTTTATTAATCCAGGGTCGCCACAGAGGAATGAACCACCAACTTATCCAGCAAGTTTTTACGCAGCGGATACCCTTCCAGCCGCAACCCATCTCTGGGAAACTTCCACACACACACTCATACACAACGGACAATTTAGCCTACCCAATTCACCTGTACCGCATGTCTTTGGACTGTGGGGGAAACCGGAGCACCCGGAGGAAACCCATGCGAATGCAGGGAGAACATGCAAACTCCGCACAGAAACGCCAACTGAGCCGATGCTCGAACCAGCGACCTTCTTGTTGTGAGGCGACAGTACTACCTACTGCGCCACTGCTTTGCCATTATTACTAATTAATATCATTAAATATTTTAGAGAAGCTACTTTAATTAATAATTGCTGAATAGAATATTATTTAACATATTTTTATAAGCCTCAGTTAAACAAGTCACACTATATGTACATTAGGTGTTTGTTAATAAAAGGGAAAAGAAAAGCTATGTAATTTTTCATTGTAAAATAATGATGTAAATGTTTATGCTTGATGAGTTGCAATATCGCAACAAAACAATGCAGCTAACATGCCTGACAGACAATTCCACCTTTCATTAAACTACAGTACATTATACAGATTCTTACACAAATACAGGGTTTTAATCTTTACAATGCTTTATTAAAGTTCAAGCTCTCTTACTTTAAAACAATAGCTGAATATGTGTTTTATTCAGTCTCTGACTGACATATCACAAGGCGTTCAATGAAACACAACCCCATCACAGTTAATGGGCCATGAAGGTATGGTCAATGCAAATTCTCCTTTTTTTGACGAGATAGGCAAGGATTTAACTATATATTTTATTAAAATCAAATGGTTAGAGTGAATCCATGTGCAGGATTTGATACACAGTAAATGTAGCATAAAAAAGATTTTGAAGATGCAAATAAAGGGGTGTTGGCTTTTTCCTGGCACTCCTAACCATTCAGAATAAAGCAGGGTTAGGCATAACTTAACAACATAAACACATGACATAGTTGTGAGACAAGCCACAATCACAGCCTCTATTTGCCTTACAATTTCAATAATCTGCAACAATCATTTAATAACATTTAAGTGCAAAAGATACCACCGTGGGTTACAACAACATCTGGATCTTTTGACACTGATTTACAAATCGTAAGATATACAGTTGAAGTCAGAATTATTAGCCCCCTTTGAATTTTATAAATCTTTTTTAAATGTTTCACAAATTATGTTCAACAGAGCAAGGACATTTTCACAGTTTTTCTGACAATAT
Organism: Danio rerio; assembly: GCF_052040795.2. NCBI lineage: Eukaryota > Metazoa > Chordata > Actinopteri > Cypriniformes > Danionidae > Danio > Danio rerio. The sequence goes on along the minus strand of NC_141029.1, from coordinate 25,567,946 downwards.
TTTTTCTTCTTGAGAAAGTCTTGTTTTATCTTGGCTAGAATACAAGCAGATTCAAAAAAAAAAAAACATTTTAAGGTAAAAATTATTAGCCCCTTTAAGCTAACTTTTTTCAATAGTCTACAGAACAAACCATCTTTATACAATAACTTGCCTAATCACCCTAAAGTGCCTAGTTAACCTAATTAACCTAGTTAAGCCTTTAAATGTCACTTTAAGCTGTATAGAAGTGTCTCAAAAAAATCTAGTCAAATATTATTTAATGTCATCATGGCAAATATAAAACAAATCAGTTATTAGAAATGAGTTATTAAAACAAGTATGTGTAATGTGTTGAAAAAATATTCTTTCTGTTAAAAAAAAGAACAAACAAACAGGGGGTCTAATAAATCAGGGGGCTAATAATTCTGACTTCAACTGTAAATACTTTAATGTAAAGCAGACAAATATGGGGATATTATATTGCATATTGTATATAAAGACAAAAAATATAAACCAAATTACATTTGACATTTGAACAAATCCTGTTACAACCTCTTTTAGTCCTTCATGAAAATAATAATTTCCTCACTTTTGTTTTTACTTTGCTAACATATAATTATACAGTTTAGAGTCTACATACAAACCAGCAAACTGTATCAGACAGAGTAAAATATAAACGAGAAGAATCCCAACTGAAAGCGTTCAACCTTTTAGCTTTTTAATCACACTTACAATCCCACGGCGAAACACAGACTGGGAGAATCCGAAACACAGCAGATTTCCCAAGCTGGACAGTGAGCAGAAAGTCATTGTGATAAACCTGCTGGGATCCACCTCTTCAAAGAGGCCTGTAATGTAGAGGAGAGCAGCTGCTACTGTCCACAGGCTACTGGGTAGGAACAGTGCTGCCTGCACCATACCCGTCACTGTGACTCGCATCTGGCTCTTCTGCTGGGGCTGGGAAAAAGACTCGCCGCTCTGTCCCATCTTTTTCATATGTCCACGCAGATAAAAAAAAGTTTTGCCCCAAGAGACTATCAGTGTGACCAACGGGCAGGTGCAATATAGCAAATATGAAAAATTTGCCACATGAAACAAAAACATGTCTGCCTCTAAGGTTTGTGCTAGTGCTGTTGAGTTCAGTTCAAGTGCAGTAAAATTAACTGGGACGGGCCCAAGAAAAAAATATGTCACTGCCCCTGTAGATATAGCAAACGTAAGCACTATTTGATTTAGAATGAAGCCCCCATATAAAATAGCTTTAACATTTCTCTTAATCCAGATGAAGATGGCATGATGTTGAGGAACAATTGATATGTAGTAGAAAATGCTGATCCAGGCATTGCACAAGAAGTTTCCGCAAAAGAATTGATAAATCAGAGCTCTGGTAACTGTTTCCAGCCAGAAAATGTAATCAAAAAGAAGCATAATAATGGTCACGGCTATGACCAGATATTGAAATGTAGAATTGACGAGCACAACAATTAACAAGAAGCGCAGTGGATTACGAAGCGTCACTCCGGAGACTGGCCGCATGAGGCAGAAAAAGAAGAGGAGGTTGAAAACCATGCCTATGAGGCAGAGGGGACTGGAGATTAAAGCGTACAGCCATGGCTCCATCTTTACTTCTGATCATCAGCAATGCTGCAAATGCCCTGCTCTTCCTGATACACCCAGGCTTTTATTAACACCAATAAATGATATAAGGCCAAAGTAAAATAGGTTGGTGAATGAAATGTGGCTTGACGGGCAACCATAAGCAAATCACACACATTCTTTCATAGATTAAAGCATCCACAAAAGCTCTTCTCGTGTGTTATGCAATCAGTGCAACAGCAAAACTTTCAAACAATATTATAATAATATTTCAATTACGTCTAAATACACGTCTAGTGGATTTCAGTGTTTATGTTTATATATATATATTTATTTAATGTTCATGCTTTCAAATGTTAAAGTGTTTATTTAAACTGCAGGGAAACTTCTGCAATGTTTACATTTACACAATAGAAATGAAATGCACAACATTCACTGCAAACTCAGCCTCTCTGAGACACTGGTAAGACAGTTTTCATGAGATGCTCTCGGTGCTTTCTTTTCGATAACTACATATGTATTTAATTATTACACAGCTTTTGCAATTTGATGACCATTATAAACCATATTGTATTCTCAAACACTGCTTGAATAATTTCAAAAAGTGACCAATCAACTACCCTAACATATATTCACCAGAGTGACAAAATTCAATCTCCAAAATATAAATGTATAAAAATGGATTTAATAAATTCTCGAAATATGTATTAATATATTTTAATATGGGTGGCATGGTGGCTCAGTGGGTAGGACTGTCACCTCACAGCAAAAAGGTTGCTGGTTCGAGTCCTGGCTGAGTCAGTTTCTGTGTGGCGTTTGCATGTTCTCATGTCCTCATGTTTGCGTGGTTTTTCTCCTGGTGCTCAGGTTTCCCCCACAGTTTAAAAACGTGTGCTGTAGGTGAACTGAATACTAAATTACTAAAACTAAATAGGCCGGAGTGTACTGTATGTGTGTGTATGTGTAAATGAGTGTATATGAGTGAATGAGTGTATTGCAGCTAAGAATGGCATCCACTACATCCTGTAAAACATATGCTGGAATAGTTGATGATTAAATCTGCTGTGGCGACCTCTGAAATGGAGACTAAGTTTAAAGAAAATGAATAAATGAATATTTTAATATAGAGTGGAAATCAAAATAACAACCTATATTTACTAAATAATGAGATCACAGCTAATTACTATTTAAAGTGATTCTAACATTAATAAAACAGCATGTTAAAGTATATTTTATGAGTAGCATATATTCTAAAGCACATAATTTAAAAATAGTATTTGAAAAAGAACTGTTGCATTCCAGTTTGTATACTATCCTAAAAGTAAGTCTTTTTTTGAGAAAAGTCATTTAAGGATCCTTACCAGAGAGAGCCATGTTTGTAGTATAACACGTTTTACTCGCATTTGCAATTCCTGAATCAAATTCACATCTAGAGCACAATGTATTGTGGCCAATATAAGCGTTTCAAGTACACAGAGAACATTGCTTCGAATTTCTACTGGTAACAATAGACTCATACTCATTTCAACATACGATGAATTGGAATACTAATTCTTTTTTCAAATACTATTTAGGACAGAATATAGTATGTAAATCGTGACACAATAATTGTTTTACTCACAGAGTCTTCCCAGTTATTGGCATTATCCAGGCACCAGTGGTGAATTCCTTAATTACTGTATCTGACAAACTTGCAAGATGGTAAGCTGCTCTTTAGGGCTTTATTTTGACGATCCATGCGCAAAGTCCATAGCGCAGGGTGCATATCAATAAGGGCGTGTCAGAATCCGCCCTTTTTCTTAATGAGTTTTACATGTAGGTGTATTATGAGAAGCAACCAATCAGAGTCTCATCTCCCTTTAAGAGTTAGTTGCATCGCGCCATTGCGCATTTGCTACAGTATTTACATAGCGGACTTTGTAAGTGGAAAAACTAACCCTTCACTAGCTAGAAAAAAAAGTTAAACAGACCATCTACAGCGCGAGAATGAGAGATGAGCCTCCTCGTTCTTTTCTTTCACTTTCACTCTCGTGGATAGGGAAATGTGTTGTCTGCACAGACATCAATTAGCCTACATAATTATTTAGTTTGTTAAGTGCAAAGATTGGTTACAAAACTATTTCTTAATTCAGTTCTTATTTCCAGCAAACGAATAAAGGAACAGTAATAACGAAGTGTGATCAAAAGAGTTATATGAGTTATGAGTTAAGATGAGTTATATCCAAATACACATGCTAGGCCCTATATTGTCTAAAACCTTACAGGTGGGCAAATCTAAGCTTGCTTTTAATTAAACAAATATAAATATGCATACGAGTGAGTTCGCACACGCATTACATCTGTGTGCTTGTTGTTTTTAAACTGTGTTTAATAAATATACTGCAAATGGATCCCTCTGTGTCAGCCACTTCATTACAAAAAGCTAATTATTCTGAATAAACTGAAAAAGCCCTGTCAGATGGAGAAGGCATGTAGGCGGTGGTTTTTACATTTATGTAGGCTAGAAAATAATGTTTTGTAATGTTTTAACCCTTTAATTATTTTTCATTTGTAAAGATATTTGTGTATTGCTGTACACCCAGCATGTATTAAGCAGTGTGTAAGCGAGACGCACAAATAATGCACTCCTGTCCTATGTCCTAGACTATAGACCAGCTTTGATCTGGTCTATTGAACAGTCTATTCAAGTTCCTCAAAATAGCAATGCGCCTTAACACGCCTCCTTTTTTTAGACCAGAACGCGTATAGGCGCACATATGAACACAAATGCATTTGCTATTTAAACAGCGATGTGTCAAACGACAAAACGACTCTTACGACAAGCTGTAACTAACAAACAACAATTGTGTCACACCTTGCGCCGAGTGTATGATAGGGCCCCAAGTGATTGAATCCCTGAGACAGCACTTTTTCCAGATGAAGGCCAAAGGTCTGCGCCTCCATAGGAAAAGAAATTGGTTGTTCTGAATCGGTCATTTCTAGGACATTGCATCTTTACAACTCATTGAAGTCATGCAAAAAAATAAATAAATAAATAATAAAAATAAAAAAAATTAAATGATTGTCCATAAAATGCAACAGGACAGGATAATCTAAACAGATAAACAGTTTCAACACTGAAAGTGCTCATCTGTTCAGTTCAGTCACTTAACATAAAGTATGAGTATGAGACATGCAGTGACCAAACCTCTTATCAGCAGAAATAATCAAAAGGTTAAACTAAGCTTTGCTGAGTGAGTGAGGAGCATGTTCTGTAAAAAGAGAACTGGTTCACAGTTCACTGTAGTGATGAAAGCACATTTGATTTATTTGGGTCAAATAAGAATCATCATGTTTATTGTCACACTAAGGAAATACCCAAACCCAAAATGTGTAAAGCAGTCTGTGAAAGTAGAGGTGAAGTGTCTTGCTTTTGATAAAAATAAACTAAAAGCAGATATTAAGCAGACATCTACAGTACACTGTAAAAAAAATTGTCGTATGACAAAAAACCATAATCCTTATTTCAAACAAACAAACAAAGTTCACTTAAAAATAAATAAATAAAAATAAAACAGAGACAAAAGTTAACAAAACATTTATCAGACACAGAATTAGAAACAGGACAGGAGGCAGAAAAACAGTAACGGTAATCAAGACAAGGACCAAAACATGGCATGACAAACAGGGGAAAAGGCTATGCAATGCTTTACATGTGAACATGCCTTCCTGTTTTTTCAACTTAACTATGTTGATACTTTGTTTGGTCTGATAATATATTATTTCTTAGTACCAACTTCCAAAAGAGTTTTTTTGTTTTCTCAACTTCAGACATTTTGACACATGGCACTCAGATGTTCATGGAGATCTGAGTTTGATTGCTGCCTTGAGGTCCTATGGCGATCCTTTCCTGCTTTCCTGTCTCTCTACTATCCTATCCATTAAAGCTGAAAAAAAAAGTTGAGTATGTGAGGAAAAAAAAATGAAAGAAAATAAGGATTATGTTTTTTTTTTTTTGTTCACTCAACTTCAGGCATTTCAGTTCAGCAGACAAAAAAAGTTCAGTTGACACAACTTAAAAAGTTTTGTTATAGAGTATTTCAACTCTCCAGAAAACTAATAATCTTATGTTAACCCAACTAAATGTTTTTTTGTATTTCTGACAAATAATTTTAGGTCAGTTTAGCTGATGTTTTCAAAAGTTGAGTGAACAACAAAAAGAGAAAGGAAATACAGATTGTTTTTTGTTTTTTTTGCACTGATTTATTAATTTATTTTTTACAGTGTATTAATACTCTAATAAGAGTTTGTTGGATTAAAAAAATTATATATTTGCCTGGGGACACAACTACCACCCCTGCTCCCCAAATATGAAAAAATTATATTCTAAACGTGAAGACTATAACCATCATCTTTTTTCTTTGCATATGCATGATGCAGCTGGACTCCTGTACTAAATTGTTCAATTAACCATGACAAAATTATGCAAACTTTATTTGCATTGGTTACGATGCAGCATGTTTTGACTGTCATCTGCATGTAATATGTTAATGGGAATTACAATGACTTTAAAGGTCTATACACGCACATTCAGGCCAATTCATTATGTACATGTATCAAAGCTAAACCCCTAAGAAATCTGGCAAACCTCTTTGCAAAATTGTTTAATATCTTCTGTGGAGAAAAGGAGAAAAAACATATTATCTCTCTTCATGTGAATGAAGGAAATGAAGAGTGAATAAATAAAGCAATTAAAGTGATTATACTGTGACAGGCACTGTTATGTGAAATGAGACTAAACTGCATTATAGACCAGAGGTTTAAAAGATGTATTAGTCTGCTAAGATCAAGTTCACAGTCATTTTCACATCAACTTTCCCATTTAACACTCTTAAGCTAATCGTCAAAATGACCTTATTTTTTCTAAATGCTACAACTAATACCCCAATTATGCAGTAATACAAACTTCAAAAGTCATCTTCAGTTTAGCAATGGAGACTTGCAAAAAAATGAGACCCATTGATGAAAAAAGTCTCTTTTTTATTATTAAACATGTATTTACAATATAGCTGTACATTTACATTCATACAAAACAGCCCCCTAAAATAATTGATATCAATAGAGGTACAAAATAGTTTGAGAGAGAAATATATCAAAGGACACTTCAGTTTCCATAGAGAAAGAGAAAGATCTGTCAGTCCAGTCCTACATAATACACTTATCTTTGTGTTAACCGGGAACAAAATATCATCTGGATAAATAATATAAAACAAGAAATAATATATAAATAAAAAAAACATTATGACGTCACTTACTGTGTGAAGACTATCTTGTGTACTGGAGAAAACAACAGTTAACACCTGTTTGTTCATTTCATAGACTTATTCAAGGAAGTGGTTGATGTTTAACAACCTGTTAAAATGTATAAATGTGATCAAATCTTTTCTGTTCAATACTGATTTTTGCATTACAAACAAATATTAATAATCTAACTGCTACAGTTACGACCTATTCTGAATTGTCTGTGATGATTCAGTTATCCAGATCACTGAAGGACATCTGGTGTTATTCGTATCATTTAGACTCATGTGAACTGATGCTGGAGGTTCAGTGATATTTACCGTTTCAGACAGGAATGAATAAGACACCTGATATTATCATCTGCCTGGTGATCTGATCTCTTCTGACGACCCATGGTCAGATTTCAGAAGAATGATCTCTGATTTCTAGAGAACTGTTCAATGTAGTTTTAGTCAAACTGTACCATTTCTCTATCACTGTATTTTAATGCTGGATCTCCAGAAACATATAACAAAAGTATCAGGTTTTGCTTGCTATTATTGTTTTATTAATCCAGTCATGAATGAATAATGTTAAATACGGGTGTAGATGATTTGAACTCTATAGGACGTGTTGGACTTGATAGCGAGCTTTATTATTAGTGTGACCTTTGACAAGTTGTGTAATGTCATTGTGTGTGACGAGGTTAAATACCAGGAAATCATCATCAGTTTACAATGTCGACAGAGGAATGTGTCCAGGTAACTCGAAGAACTCAGTCAGTCCAGATTCACATTAAGGTTCAACAGTTAGGGATCAATTAGATTTTTATTGTTTGTGTCTATGTTTGTTTGTTTCAAAAATAAGTCTCTTATTCTCACCAGGGCTACATTTATCTGATCAAAATTTTTGGACCACACAACCAGTAATTTAAAACTAGTCTTTTCTTAGACAATTTTTGGTTCAGATGCAATTACAGGTCTTTATAAATTCTGAATACTGAGAAAATTGCCTTTAAATTTGTCTAATTGAAGTGCTTAGCAATGCACATTATTAATAAAAAAAGTGTAGTGATATATCTTAAATAGAAAATGTACAAAATGTCTTTATGGATTACATAATATTTTAATGATTATTGGCATAAAGTAAATCATTTTGACCCATACACTGTATTGTTAACTATTGCCAAAATAAACTCATGCAACATAAGACTGGTTTTGTACTCCAGGGTGTTATTCAATAAAAAAAAAAAATTTTTAAAAATATAAATTTAGATGTATTAACATATCTTAAAATGTAATTTAGTCCTGTGATGTAAAAGCTGACATTTCAGCATCATTACTCGAGGCTTTGGTGTCACTTGATCCTACAGAATTATTTCCAATAAGCTGATTTGGTGCTCAAGAAACATTTAAAGTTTATTATGAGTAGAACATTCACAAGAACGTAATTTAATGGAGCTACAAATCTGGTTGCATGTTTTACAGTAGTGTATTTTATGTGAGGAAAGAAAATAAAGTAGCTAAATTGGTTAAGGTTTAGTTTAGATATAGGTTTCAGGATAATACATACCTACTATACTGTAGTTATTATCCAGTTTATACAATTACTATGAAAAGTATCTGAAACTGCACTGTTAAAAAAAGCTATACATTTTTTTTCTCCCCTTATAACTGTCAGTTTTAATCAAATAAAAGTATCCTTGTAGAATAAAAGCATTCAATTACAATTAAAAATCAAATTGACCCCTTACAGTAGGATTTGTCTGTTATCAATATAGCAGATATTTCACATTATAACACATTGAACTCTACAATATTTTTGCACATTGTTTTGATTTCTGAATTAAGTCACATTACTGGACGAATTTGGTCTCTGTTAGCAGATTATTTGTAAAACAAAATTATTTTGCTAAGGGCAGTTTGTCCTGCAATTATTTTTATGCATGGACACATTTCATTACTAACAATGCTATGAGGCAGAATAACGTAAAACTATTAGCCAGGCTTTGACAAGCTTCTATCCTCAGCCTGAAGTATTATTCTATTCAGAAAAGTGTGCCACCTTCTTCTCAAAATGTTGCCACTTTCAAGATGTTTTTGGCAACCTAAAAAATTGTCACAGGCTTAGAATATGTGTGTGTTTCGTCTTGTTAACAGTATGATTAACACTTGAGAATCTGCATTCATGCACTACAGATGACAGCGTCACTATCCAATTCGGCTTCTATTCAGAGGGCAATTTACTGAGTTAATACCAACACCTCCTAACACACCACTCACATCCCATTAATGACCTAAAGTTGATTAATCCAACACTTGGGGCAAGCACTGTGAAAACTACAAGCTACTACTTACACAGATCAGACGTTTCCGCTGTTCCCAAAGTGAGGAAATTTTCAACTAAGCATCCGTACTGGACACAACACATTTGCTGTGGGAGAGCTGAACTGAAAGCTACAGGGCCGGACTGTCTATCAGATGTAGTACTCCTGCATGCTGTCTCTCATGGACTTATGAAGGTGAAACTCTGCCCTGTAAGCAGCTTCAAGGCTACGCTGGTGCTCCTTTTCTTGCAGTGAGGCAGTTCTTTGAGCTTGTCGATGTTGGTAAAGGAAGCGGAGCATCACTGCCAACACGCAGACGGTACTGAACACTGCTGCCGTCACCACACCTAACAATTACAACAGACAGGAGGATTATAGGTGAATTATGGTGGAAATGAGGCTGCTCACACAAGATGCATTTATGCATTTATATGAAGCTGAATTGCGTGCAATGGAACAAATGTAAAAAATTCAACACTTTCAGATCCAAAAAAAAAAAAGGGTAATCAACATTGAACTGTTCAAAGCTGTCTTTTGAGTAGAGGTTTGCATAGATGTTACAGTGTAACATCATAAATGTGACATGTCAGTTCAGGTCAAAAGTTTGGGGTCAGTTTTTTTTATTTTCATGAATAGTTGATTATTTATGAAATAATCAATTTATTATTATGAAATAGTTAATTATTTATTAAAATTTTAAATAACTATTAATTGTATAATTGTTAATAATAATTATTATTAATTTTAGAGTGATTTCTGAAGGATCATGTGCATCTTAAGACTGGAATAATGAAAATTCAACTTTAAAATCACTGGATTAAATGATTAAATTAATTGATAAACTACTTTTGAACAGTTATTTTATAGTGCAATAACATTTCACAATTTTATTTTACTGTATCAACTGTATTGATAACAAGTTACATTTAGGTTAAATTACTTGAGCTCTGGTTTCCCCTACAGTATCTATGAGTGTGTGTGTGTGTGTATGAATGAGAGATAAGTTTCCCAGTACAAAGCAGGGTTGCAGATGGAAGGGCATCCGCTGCGTAAAACATATGCCAGAATAGTTGGCAGTTTATTCTGTTCTGGTGACCCCTGATAAATCAGGGATTAGGCCAAAGGAAAATGAATAAACAAATGACCTAAAATCAATTTCTGTAATAACGATGCTATGCCTAATATATTTAATAATGTAAATTACCACAGAAAGTATTTATGATTTGTATATTTAAATTATTCTGTATTATAAATAATGGAAAGGATATGAAACATTTCAAATATGTGACTGTGCTCATAATGTTAATCTTAAAAAAAATGTAGGACTTGTAAAACAGAATAAATTACTTGTACACACAATGACAAGAAATATGCTATTGGATGCCATTCTTGAATAATCTCGTTCTACAAATTCTCTTTCTCGTTTAATAGAAAATTATGCTGCCGACAAATAACAAACAGTGAACAATCCCTCGTGACAGTTTGAATGGAGATTTTATTACCATAAGTTACCGCGCACAACAAATTACCAAAACAAAGTCATTACCCATTTCTAAAATAAAGGGAGCAAAAAGAAAAGATGAACATAAACAATACGTGTGATAGTGAAAGCTCATTTCATACTTCACTGACTGTTACAAATGAAACAATGAAGCAGACCGAGGTGGTAAAACAAACCTCCGATTACAGCGGAATCAGGCTGACTGGCGTCTTCATGATGCTTGTTATCTTTTCCCACCTCCTCGCCATGATCTACAGGAGCGCGACACATGCGGCACACAAGAAAAAAAGTACAGATTCAGCTGCAGAGAGATGCGCTTTCTCTGATAGCACAATATATACAGTAAGTACAACATGCATTTTTTGCCTTTTTTTTCCAAGAGTTGACTATTTTGGCTTTTTCTCTTTATTCAGTATTTACAGTTATTTTTTTGTCCCAATCTATTAATCTAAGATGTGTGCTTTGGTTGTGGCAACTCTATGTAAAAATTAGTGGTGGGACGTTATTGACGTTAACAAGAGACTCTTGTCTGGTGATAAAAATATATCGCTGTTAATCTATTCTCAAAGTTGGGTTGGCAACTAACTTTCATAGCCTACGGACAATTTAGCCTACCCAATTCACCTGTACCACATGTCTTTGGACTGTGGGGAAAACCAGAGCACCCGGAGGAAACCCATGCGAAGGTAGGGAGAACATGTAAACACACAGAAACGCCAACTGAGCCGAGGTTCGAACCAGCGACCCAGCGACCTTCTTGCTGTGAGGCGACAGCACTACCTACTGCACCACTGCCTCGCCCATTAGACAATAATATAATTAAGGTGTTTACGTGAAGTGCTTTCATGTAAGAGTTTCCTGTAACTTTGAGTCACTTTAACTGTCGTTTAGTAGTTTCACATTAACTCAAGAAAATTTTATTTATGCCCCCATGGCAAACTGGGGTATTAGATGCAAATAAGTAGTAAGGACTGGTGAGAGTGTTAAATAAAAATAAGGCAAAAAGTCCTACATGACGGTAATAGTTTGATTGCGGTGTTTACTTCAATATTGCTACTAATATATGCATACTCCACATGTCTTAATTCCATTTCTGTTTATTTCTATTTAATTTCTGTTTAGTTCAGTTATGACTTTATTCGGATTAGGGTGATCAAAAATCGCTGTTTCAAGCTTATGTAGGCCTACAGTTAAAAATTCATTTTTAACTGAATAAACAATTAGTAAACACAAGTACATCTTATTAAACATAATTTATTTTTATCACCACTTATTACAGTAGAACAGTTTCTCAAGCAGTTTGTGATTTATTTTGGAAATGGAGATGAGCCCCTGGTCTAATGCGCCACCTGGCTTGAGAAACCCATTCTCAAAGACTTACTTTTAGTCATTATTCAAGTAGCACGCATATTCCGAATGCCTTTGGCAGAATTCATATGTGCCATTTTAATCTAGATTAATTCCAAGATTACAGTGAGATAAATCTAGATACATTTTTTAAATGGGTTTAAAAATTGGTTTACTCACTTTTACTTATCTAAAGTAACAAAAAAAAATTACAAGAAAACATTTCATTTTGAAACTCTGATGTGCTGATTTGTCATAGGCCACTTTTCCACTAGTTTGACTATACAAATGAATAATTGCTATTTGATTTTAAATATATCACATAGAATAAGAAACATAATGCAATAACACACTAAATATACAGTATGTTGTTCCCAACAAACACATTAGCTTTTAACTTAAACCTGACTTGGACAATATTCATTGCATCTAGTAACTATTTAAAGTGTTCTTTAAGTGCTTTATAAAATAGATTTATTTTTCTCCTAACAAACAAACCCAGACAAAGCAAGTCTTTTTGATGTCTACAATAACTGTAGAACCACATGAGCTATTAGAAGCACACAAAAAGCCCAGCAGGTAAGTGCAATACATGTACAAGTCAATACTACATTATTAAAGCCGACCCTTGACTAACTGTAACCACAATTACCATAATGAGTTCACATATTGGCCATGCTTTCTCAAACTTTGATTTAAGTGATGGATGTAAAATTTCTAACAACATTCAACGTTAAAAATATTCCTTACAGTGAATCGCAGTGAATGCATTGCCATGACTGAAGTCATTCAAAGGTAACAAAGTTTCATTCCCAAACTCTGAACTTACCTAAACGGGACACAGAGGTTGAAAGGTCAGCCAAAGCTCCGCAGTTTGACTCTAGTAAATTTCCTCGTATGCTGACCAAAGAACTTCCCCGATTTAATAACGCTGCCTTCAGTGGAGCCACATGATTGAACTGGACAGAAGAGAAGCAGCCAACAAATCCTTTGGATCCAGCATGAGCTACTTCATCATCCATTAAATCACGTCCTGTTTGGGGAAAAGCATTTGAATACAATAAAAGACAGGCAATAACATGTCTCACTGTTTTCAAATGCCTAAATATTCCAGACAAAAGCATAGTTCTGCTTGTTCACCATTAATATGTGTGTTTTATGACTGCCAAACACCTTGAGTGACTGAAAAAAAAAAGATAAAAGCCTTCAAAGTGCTGTAATGAGCTGTTCATAGTTGAATCACTCGTGTATAATGTCAAGAAAGAGGACATTTCAAAACCATCAAGCATCGTTACAGGCACTGAAAAGCCTTGTAGCAGGAGACAGAGGAGAGGAAAGTGCACAATAGCATAAGTTGCCTATGAAGACATTTTAAAGAACTAAATGGTTTATTTACCTCTTTTGAAGTAGGATTAATTGAATTCATTACCTGTGACTTTTCCCAAGGTCAGTGACTTCATAGAGTTAAACTTGGCATCAAATGAAAGAGTGTACTTCCTATTTTCACGGTCAACCTAAGAAAGATACATGAAAATAAACATGAAATGTCAAGCGGCTTATGCTTGCTTATCAGTTTTTTGTTTTTTCCATTTATTTGGTAGCTGAAATTAATACACATAAGAGAGAAAAAACTAATCTTACAAACAAATACTATTATAATTTTTAATCAAACACTAATAATATTCTTATATATCTATTATTTAGTCATATAACTAGTATGTGTTTAATACATGATTTTATGATTGACATTTCGATTGACTCTTTTCTTGCACAAATTGTGAGAAAAAATAATTATATTTAAAGAATAAGCACTGAATAGCACTTCATGTTTACATTTACATTGAATTTTATTTCATAATTGTAAAAAGGTCTTTTTTTTTTATTTAGCAAACTCCCATGCCCATGACTATTGTTTACGCTATATACTTGCCATAAAATACCAACAGATTTACTGCTCTTAAAATTATATTTATTGTAGTTTTAGTAATTTTCCAATTTTTACTTAGGGCTCTAACGATCTAGGTGCAAAGTCTAAAGTGAATGGCGCAAAAGCATTAAGGGTGTGTCTGAATCCACTTTTGCTATTTTAAGGATGGAAAAATATGCCCTTTGCCTAGGCACATGGTCTAACAGGGTTGGTGCATATTCTCTTAATGAGTTATAGGTGTGTTTTGAGAAAAAAACAATCAGAGTCTCATCTGTCATATCCTTTAAGAGTCAGTTGCGTCGCACCATTGCGCATTGCTATTCACATGACAGACTTTGTAAGTGGAAAAACTGAGCATTTCACTAGCAAGAAAACAGTTAAACAGAGCATCTGCAGCACGAGAATGAGAAAATGAGCCACCTTCAAGCGGCCTTTAGTTTCACTTTCTCTTTCTCTTTTTCATGGATAAGCAAACTGTGTTGTATACTCCACTGAAGACATCTATTAGCCTACAAAATTAATTTTGTTTGTTAAGGGAAAAGATTTGTTCCAAAATTATTTCTAAAATCAGTTCTAACTTCCAGCAAACAAATAAATGAACAATAATAATGAAGTGTGGTCAAAAAACTGAGTTATATGCGAATACACATGCTTTGCCCCATATGGTCCAAAACCTGACAGGTGGACAAACCTAAGCTTGTTTTTAATAAAATATATATAAATATGCATATGATAAATAATACTACTACAAATAATAACATTACAAAAGCAAGTATTAAATAAACTAAAAAAAGCTACCCAAGATAAAAAAGACACAGAGACAGTGGTTTTTATATTAATGGAGAAAGTAACATTTTAATTCTTTAATTCTTCTTCATTTGTAAAGATATTTGTGTATTGCTGTACATCCTGCATGTTTTAAGCAATGTGTAAGCAAGGTGCACAATAACGCGCTCTGCGCTGGACTTTAGATCTGCGTTTAGCTGGTCAATTGCGCAGTCTATTTTAGTTCCTCAACATAGCAATGTGCCAACAATGCACCTTAACACACCTCTTTTCTAGACTGGAACACCCATGAGTTCACAAAGTAGCCCAAATGGATTTGCTATTTAAACAATGTAATGGAAAATGTGAAAATTAAGGTTGCGTTGATCTGAAAATAGCAACACAATGGGGAAACGTGTATGATAGCGCCCTAGTTCTCAGACTAACTGAATTTTTTTTAGGTTTTTCATTGAAGTTTTGATTATTAGTTTAAAATTAACCAAAAATAATTAGTGTAAATTTCTTATTCATAACTATCTGTACTGCTTCGTGTTTATTTCTTTTCTAAAACAAAACAAAAACTAAGCACACTACAATTATGATATCTCTTTTGTGTTTTTGCATTATTCATCCATGCAGTAAAATGCAACACCTGAACAAACACGTCTTTTCCCTCCCGCTGGATGTGAACTCTATGCAGTCGTCCGTCTGCCAGGCTGCTCAGGATGGGGCTGAACACATCCGGCCTCTTCTCCTTATGCAGCTGGTACCAGATCTGCAAACTCCCTGAGAGAAACAGATCAATGCATTAGCATATTTGGCAAAGTTACTTATAGCTCCAACTAAGGATGAATGATTTTGCTGCGAGCGTGTTGTAAATCATGGTAAAAATCCATTTTATTATCCATTTGGTACTTGGATTAGTCAAGCAAAAATTAAAACCATGTAACTCCAGTCACGGTGAATTATGTATGTTCCAATATAATTGTGAGTCATCCTGTAGTGTTGATACAGAGCTCAGCAGATGGACTTCAGCTCCCGAGAAGTCTTGCATAAGTCTATGAGACAACGTATTTATATATAGACGATGCAAGACCAAAGCAGCTGCTCTAAAAGATTTATAAATATTAATTCCCTGGCAGCCTCTAGCCTTTTCACTGCGTATCGAATGTGTCAATAGACTTTATCTGTCCCTCCTACACACATATAGAGCAGATAAAAGGTCAGGGTGCAGGTCTGTGATGATATTCTCTCAGAAAGTTGCTACAAGTAATATTTCGGAAACCTCTTGACTTTCTTTGTGCGCCAAGGATTTCTGCACTTAACACTTTCTGTCAATATTTCTGTAGAGCATTGTGTGATTGGATTAAACACAACATGCATGTGGGTGGTGCTATTTACTAGGAGTGAGTGCTGCACAATAAAAATCCATACTTTGGTAAGCCGGGTGAAGGCATGACTGATCTTGAAAGCATAGATCTTTTGCCTTTGACTTCTTCCATGAAACATAAGCCTTCGTGCTTCATGTTCATCCTGCACTTTTCTTTACAATGAAAATGAATGGTGACAGATGAGAAAAGGTCTTTAAAGCGATCCAAATTATTAACTTAAACATGTCCTGTGTCTATATTTCTAAACAGAGTATCATCTCAATTATGCCAGTGGTAAAAATGTTACATTCTCATAATGAGACAGAATGATACATTACAGTCATAAAATTAAGACTTAAGATGATCATGTAAATCATACCTCTGATATGTCTCTTTTTCAGTACAAACTGTTCACACACTGACAAATGCTACTGATTTATGTAACTCTTCAACACAAGCTGATTAGAAAGATTATTTTGTTTGCATTTTTGTGAAGCTGCAAAAATGTACTTAAACATTTGTCTGATTTGGAACTTTTCTGGCATGGTCAGTTTGTTTGGTTTACCTCACTTTGTAATGTGTTGTACTAGTGATTCAGAGCACATGTCTGGTGAAGCTCAGCTTCACAATGAGGATAAAAGTGATGTAAAACTATGTGGCCACAGTGCATTCTTTCTTATGTTTACTTTTAAAAACATTATTAGTTGGGTTTTAAGAAGAGTTTAGATTAGTGGTTCGCTGGTCTAGGTGATCTGTATGAACAGCCATGCCTTCTCATGTACGTGTAAAAGAAAGATGTGTATCTGAAACGTGCAACAAAACATGCCTCAAGTTATGCATATTAGATTCGCAAAAATGTATACTGTGCACTCTATTGAATTTTTCATCTGAAACATGCAACAGAATGTCCCAGGAGCAATGCATTTTAGCTTTGCAAAAATGAAGAAGGCACCAAATTCCAATGAGCCTGGGCTGTAACTCTTACATACAGCATCTTAAAGATGACATTTTTGTACTACTTTATTGTAAATTTTACTGATTTTTTAAAATTATTTTTTAAAAGTATATTATTCTTAATATTTTATAATTATTACTTTCAAATTTGATTTTGTATTTTTAGCTTGATGGCTATTGATCACTATTTAGTTTTTCTGTCAAAAAAAGCAGCTTGAAACATGTTGCCTACAAAGAAAGAGCATCATATAAAATCATATAGAATTGAATGTATGAGTAAACTTTAATTTTTGAGTGAAGTATCCTTTAAATGCTTTACTGTGAGCCTGAAAAACAGAATGTAATTCTCAATGGTGGTTATGTTACAATATCCAACCCAGTTTGGCCGTTAAAGTTTTACTTAACTGTGATTTTTTACAATTCATACACCTTCCAGTGATTTATAAGGCTGTAAAACTGACAGTTTAAATCTAAATGAGCATGATTAATCAATAGTACTGCAGAATTCATCTAATTATAGTAGAACACAAAGTACCATAACTTTTTATGTTTCATTTAATTTAATCTTGCAGTACAGCAATCCAGATAACAGAGGTGTGAGTAATTCATTTAGCACTGCAATATCTCTATTATAGACATATAAACCTTTCATACATTAATGACACCCAGGATTGAGAATGATATATGACATAGCCATCTCACCATTTCGAGCAAGGATGACGGCCACATACTGCTGGCTGAGAGTGTTGACTGTGAGGAGCATAGCAGGACTCTGAGTGGTCTGGAAACTTAGTGCCATGTTGTCTCTGGATTTGCTGTATTGTGAAGGGACTGACAGAACTGCGGCTGACCGGTTCTGGATCACAGAGAATGGCTCCTGAAAAATGTAGGTGACCGATGCTCCTCTTTCAAAGGACATGGACACCTCTGTGGACACAAAAGACCAGATGGACTTTGTCGTTGGCTATAAATCTAATTCGAGTACACTTGATTTCCTGTGTACACTTGACATTTTCTTTAAACTTTGAACAGAATCTTTAAAAGTCATGCATTTATAATATAAATAGATTCTATAAGTAATGGAGTTGCTTGTGGAAAAAATGTTAGCAGAAATGCACAATATAGCTGCTGTATCATTATTGGGAACTAAAAGATTATTTGGTAACACTTTATAATAACTACACACTATGAATAATCTATTAAGCGTTAGCAAATAGTTAATTCATTATTTGTTAAGCATTAATTCACCATTTATAGATGTTAGTAAGCATAACTACAGCTACACATGCTGTATTCTTGACTTACTGTATAAGCACATGTATAATGTGCTTAATAATTGTGTTTTCATACTTTATTACTCATTAATTGGTCATTACTAAATTTAGTTATGCATTATTTATAAACTACTTGTATTTAGGAGTTTTAAAATAATTTAGGATGAGTTAGTAAACGATTAATAAACTATTCAAATCAACAGTTATACATGTATATATCTTATTATATCTTATATATATATATATATATATATATATATATATATATATATATATATATATATATATATATATATATATATGTATTGTTAATGCTTTATTATCGTATTGTTAATGCTTTATTAACTCAACTCCAAGCAGTTTTGTGACCTAAAATGAGGACTATTTATGCTTTATAAATCTCTTAGAAATGACAATTAAAGGCTTGATATCAAATAAAAAAAAAATGTTTGCAATCTTATCTAGAAAATAAAATTACTGTAAGCTTTAAACATTTCCAGATAACAGGAGTGTCAAAATTCAATTAGAATTAAATACAATAAAAATTGGATAAAACAACAACAATACATTAATTTAACAACATATTATGGTACAACATTTTAAAGTAATTTAGCGAAGTTTAAACTTATACCAACATTTTATTTTACATAAGATTGCAAAGATTTATTTTCATTTGATGCAGTTTCATTTGTGTATCTTCAAATGAATAGAAATAAATAAAGTTGTCTATTTTCTTTTTTCCTGTTTAGAATATAACTGCATACATAATCCTCACTTCAGATTAGGTCACAAAATTTGATCACAAAAGTTGAGTTAATAAAGCATTTAACATATAAAGTAGCTATTAGTATTGCCTGAATAATAAGATATAAGAATGCTAATTTGAATAGTGTAGTAATCATTTACTTATGCATTCCGAATGATCTTAAAATAGCACCAACTATTATTAAATAATTAGTTTGTAAACAATGCAATACTTAATTAAGTAATGGAAAAATTATTACTAACAAAGCATGAAAATACAATCATTAAGCATATTATAAATGTACTTATATATCAAGAAAAAAAGCATAGCTGTATTTATAAACTGCTTACTAACGTCTATTAATATAGAGTTAATACTTAACAGATAAATAATTAACTATTTGCTAATGCTTAATAAATTATTCATAGTGTGTAGTTATTATAAAATGCTAGATATTATTTTAAATACCTTTTTTATCATACTGAAAGAATAAAATTTGGTCTGCAAAATCTGATAAATTATAAATTACTTTTGCTGGTTGAAACACTTAAAATGCATGCTGCTGGCCACAAGGGTTTTGAATAGTAGCAATTACATGACAAAACATGTCACACACAGCAGATGTATGTTTTAGAAGTGTTTTCGCTAGAGGAAAGATGAGATGTCGATAGTGTGGGAGCTTTTTTTTTTTTTCAAAATTGCGATTTGTCAGTTATTTCTGCAATAAAATCTTGCAATGTCTGTTCTCAGCACTTACAATTTAAAATAAAATCAGTTTTCCATTTATTTTAGCTTTTCATTGTTTTTGTTGTCAGGCTCAGATTTTTTTTTTAGGATTTATATTTAACAGCCTATGTTTTGGTTTTCATCCTAAAGAGCTATTTATGTCAACCAAAATCTTCAAATCTATGTATTTCACAAATTTAGTTAACAACTTAAAAAGTAACAAATCAAACAAAATAAATATGTAATGTAAAACTTTGTGGGCTTGATAAATTGTTGTGTGAAGGCTGTATAGATTTAACAAGTCAATCATGTGCAACCCTTTTTTCAATGATATTAGATATTACCTTAATATTATTTATCATAAATGAATGGGGTGAACACTGTAAGAAGACAGAGAGACAGACTTTACAGTTTATGATACAGATGTATTTTTTAACCAGTGAGTCTATATTTCATATATTACGTTTCCAATATCATTATAAGTCTGTAACTATCCGGCTGAAACCAGGACAAGTACTTCTCCATTAATAATTTTATTTTCGTCGCTCTCTGTATTTGAACAATATGCATCACCACAATGACAGACTCTATTAGAGACAGGCTGAAGAGAACAGAACATCTCATCCTCAGTGCCTTTGATCAGCACAGCTCATCAGATCAACCGAAGGAAGACTGCTTTATACGCACATCTGACTTTTTGATGTCTTCCTGAATACACATGTATAGATTTTACCTTCCTGTTTACTGACAGAGATTACATAATTATATATTTCTGGAAAATCATATAAGAAATATACATGTGCCAGAATGTCATAACTTTTATCAGCAGGATGCTTGAACATTCCACCCACACAAGAAGATTGAATTGAAACATAGCAAGGTTAAGAAAAGCCATTAAAGTCAATATGGATTTGTTTTTCTCCCCTAATGAAAGGGCAGTGTTTGTGAACTAAAATATAAGCTTATGTAAAAAGTAGCTTTGTTTTAGATTCCGTACATCAAGATGTTCAATCCCACTCAACACATACGCCTCCAAGACTTCTGTGCCTTCAGTGCTCATACAGGCAACATCAAAGCCCTCCAATCCAGCAACACTGAGCCTTTGATAGAGTGCAGTTATTCAAAGACTGGCAAAGCTTGCCCACTAACATATGGCTACATTATTTTTACAGTACATTATGCTAATTTATAGACATCACAAAGTCATCCATGGGTTCATGTTACACATTACATGCCAGTTTCATCATGTCTGAAACAAAGATGATGTAGTAAGAAGTATTCAGAAATACATAATGACTGTTGGCGAATCGGTTCTATTTTAAAATCAGAATTTGAATTATTACGTTGCATCTGTTCATTAAAAAAGGAAATGCATTTCATATTTTATTTATTTGTTTTATGGGTCACACCTTATTTTAAGGTTAATTCACACTACTAATAAACAATTAATTATGACTTTTGTCTCAATGAATTGAAAAATATTTGCTGCTTATTTATATATACTAAGATAGTAGTTGGGTTTAGGTATTAGGCAGGAGATGTAGAATAAGGCCATGAAGAATACACTTTATGATAAACAGCCAAATTTAAAGGGGTGGTCCACAAAAAGGTATGTTTTTTGCATAATTTTTCCAGAAGGAAGTTGAAATTGGGAGCATGTAATTAGAGCTGTAAAGCTTAACTTTTCGTTTTTAGGTGAAAAATCGATTATGTTGGAGACGTCCAATAGATGAATAGGTACCGAAAAAATGCAGAGAAAAGGGTGATCACCAGAATGGAGAAGTCCCAGAGTAAAATGAGAAAATATGATACACCGGTGTTTTGGAATATGGAAAAACTGTCTTTACGCTGTTTTCATCTCTTTTTATATTAATTGTTTCTTTTTTATTAATGCTTGTCTCTTTTATTCCTGTTTATGTAAAGCTCTTTGAATTGCTACTGTATATCAAATGTGCTATATAAATTAACTTGCCTTGCCTTATGTAGCTGTGTGAACATAAACAACAACTATGAATGTATTATGCTCAAAGTTCAATGCAAAGGGCAACATAGGCTTTTACAGCATTAGCTTAGCAAAGCCTACAGCCAACAAAGTTTGGGGACTACATAAAAATACATCTGGGTTAATGATGTCATAAAGCCTTTAGGTTACACACTTACACCCTGCACAATGAAGGGGCATGGCCAGAGGTGGTGTAATGTTACAGCAGAGAAAGCTAAAATGCCATCCAAACATTGGTATTTTAATGAATTTTTACAAATGAAGCATGAGCACTCATTGTTTTGCAGCCCATAAACACAACCAAGCCTTAAAATGCACACTGGACCACCACTTTAATAATAAGCAGGGAATAAGCCACAGGTTAATAATGAGAATTGGCACTTAAACTAAATTGTTACTGTTTTGTTATTTGGTTTTCATGAAATCATAAGTATCACTCTAATTGATTGTGTAATAACTAACAATCAGGGCACAAATGAGCAATCAAATAAATGAACTGAAAAATCTGTGCTGACTGGTATATGAAAAAGTATTACTCAGCAGCTAGCAAGACTGCACTGCATGTTTTAGTGACATTTGGTGTCACGTTTTTCATATATTTATCATTTTGCCAAACTGTTTTTCCTTTGCAATCAACAAGTTACATTTTAATTATATTACTTTACTGTCCTTTTACACAGATGATGGAGTTGCTGCTGGAAGTATTCATTATTCCATCACCGTGCACACAAAAAGCTATTTTAGATTCATGACTCTAATTGTAAGAGTGCATCTAAATATTAAAATGGAAAAATGTCACATTTCCTTCCACATGTATTTTTACTTATTTTTTGTTTATTTAATTTTCATCAAGTCATAGGAAAAAACTGAATTCTCTTTCGTTTTATGTCATTAGCAATTATGAAAACTATTTCAAGTGCTTTCTTTTAATGATAATTTTCTGTGTCTAACATATTGGTTTTAAAAGGTTTATTTTATCAGCACATTACCTTCTGTGCAAGAGGGTCCTCCGTAAGCAGAGTTAGTGCAGTCACACATGTAACCACTGCTCTTCTCAACGCATTTCCCCCTGTTGTGGCAGAGCCCGGCTGAACTGCTGCAGTGACCTGCACATCCTGAACTCACTCCTGGTGTCACTTTGGCTCTTTCTTCCAAGTCAAAATTCACTCCATTCATGTTAAATGCCCGAATACATCCGAGAAAGCCTCTTTGTCTTGTAGCGGTGCCCCCTGAGAGATGAGAGAGGAAATTATGGAAAATGAGCAATCAGAAATACTTTTCAGCAGCGGATGCATGAAAAGGAAAGAAAATTGCTTTTGCACTGACAGAAGAAAAAAACCCCAACTTTTACTTTGTAGTGTACTTTTTAAATATCCGCTTTACCAACAAACAGCTGGTTTCCAAGCTGAAGACGAAGGTGTCCATCAGGTGGCGTTTCAATGATCCGCAAGGGCAGCTGGTCAACCTGCAGGCATGCCTCTTTCACATTGCGCTCGGCTCGAACCCAATGCCACTGCCTGTCGTTCAGTGGCACAGGAGATTTGACTGTCAGGACTACTGGCCCGTCGCCCACATTAAAGGAGAAAGTCACCGCTGTGGGAGCTGGATGGACAGAAACATGGGATTTCAAACAAGAAATTTGAACACCACTAAACTCAATGCTGGGATTAAAGCAAAATCATAGGGAAAAATGCCAAATATGGTATATCCACATGTTCATTCAGGTTATACTTAGCAACACTACTAAGCAATAATAGATTAAACTGATTAACCTTTTCACTGAAAAAAAAATTATCTCAGGAATAAACTAGATGAGTGAAGTCTGA
The DNA here is from genome assembly GCF_052040795.2 of Danio rerio. Lineage (NCBI taxonomy): Eukaryota > Metazoa > Chordata > Actinopteri > Cypriniformes > Danionidae > Danio > Danio rerio. Next base: position 25,544,349 of record NC_141029.1, on the reverse strand, counting down.
TGATAACACTGGCTTGACAAAGCCATATCAGAAACTTTAAAATAACTTTGAAAAGCTGGAATGTTTTTATGTCTACTTCCACTATCATTATGTACTTCCGATTGAAATGGTTTTAGGGTTTCTGATATGAGAACAAATTGTAGTAAGTGGCATGATTTTGACTTTTGGGAACAATTTGGATCGTTGGAAAATGGCCATGTCTAACAAATTGGAGGAAGAACTGAATGCCAGTTTGCCCACAGTTGTGAAGGATTATTGTCCATTAGAATCACCAATGGCATGCGCACTCTAGTGAAGAATGTTTTCAGATGATGACGAGAACAAAGAGCTAAATTTTACAGACAGAATCATATCATATTCGAACCACTGGCTCCCATTAAGGCAGGGGTGAAACAAGACTCGCACTGGTGATGATGAGAAGAAGGAGCTGAATTTTACAAAGGGAATCGTATCATATACAAAACACTGTCTGGTCAGAATCGAGAAGTGAAGAAAAGTTGATTCGGGGAAGAGGAAAGGTTATGGTATTTGATCAAAGATTATATAGGCAACATTTTTACAAAATAATGAAGTGCAGAGATATATAGTTTATAACAAGCGCTACTAAAGAAGAAGTGCCACAGTGGAATGGACAGCCAGTTACTCTGCATATGTTTTATGCACCGGATGCCCTTCCCAGAATTGGATATCACCATATACTCTCTCAATCACACACACACATTCATGAACTATTATTAGTTTATATTATTCGTTTATAATTTATCATTTAAAATAATTTATCTAAATTAAATGGCATTAAAATTTTCATTGTACAGTTCATTGTGCTTAATTCGTTGTTCAAGTTAAGACCTAACCAATTTTCTGCTTTTTCTCTGAAATGATGTATTCAATTATTACAGTTAGAACACAACCAACACAAGAAAAAGTAAAACGACATAGACATGGGTATTGATTCAATAACAGGGTGGTTAAGTACTGAATTTTGCAAGTTTAATCTTAAATGTCTTCTTTTAATATAGATGTGTTCATAAAATATTTAGTATAATCTCATAGAAATATTCATAGACTCACAGCTCAGCTCAACCCTGATGAAGTCGTGAAGGCCAATGTTTTCAAGGAAGACACCAGAGGGGGAAGCGGTCTTGAAGAAGAAGGAGACATCGAGAGAAAGCTCTGCCTGCAGAGACGCGAACTGCAGATATGAAGCCGCTTGATAAAAAGACACAGCATTCCAGAGGGACTCTAACAGAGAGCAAGAAAGATACATGTCATATACTTGATAGCCAAGACAGCTAATAAATACATTTTATTCATAGAAATATGTGCTCTCTTTCTGTTTTTTTTATATCTTTCTTTCTTCTCTTCCTAATATCATGTTTGACAACAGAGTAGTGGTCTTACTATCCCCAGAGCACTGCAGGGGCCCCACGACATACATAGCTTCAGAGCCCAGTCTGTAAGTGTCACCGATCACAATCTCCCGCACGGGCAAGTGCTCCTTATATGAGAGGACACCAGTGTCATTCTCCCTGTAAACAAAAGCACACATTCAAAACAGTTATAATAACATATGTATGAACACATAAACACTTCAAACATTCAGATGCACTGAAATATCCTCTAAAATAAACAATGATTGCATAAGTCAAAATCTAAAAAAATAATCTAAATATCACCATCATCATCTAAAGTTTCTATATTCATTTTTTTTCAAGGTTATATATTGAAAAAAATTTGTACAATATTTAACAATCTTCATTGTAATATAGTGTCTTTAATGTACTGGTAATAATAATGCATTACATTAACCAAAATAAACAGTAGATAAAAATTTTCTAACATGTTAAGTGGCAGAACAGCTCTTAACGATTATACTAATGAAAAATATTTTCATAGTATCAAACCAGTATATTAGATTGATTTTGTTTGTTGTATCATTATTCCACTGAAGATTGGAGTAGTAATGCTAAAACTTAGGCTTTGCCATGAAAAGAATAAATCACATTTTGGTATAATTTAATATATCCGATTTAAAACAATAACTTTTATGACATATATTTTAACTTCATCTGAGTCTAAATTATTATTCATTTAATTATAAAAAAATCAAAAGTGTTGTTTTAACAAAGATTTTTAAACACATTTTTACCTATACTAGTTTTAATTCTAATTTCTTTTGACTTTGACTTTACACATACAAAGTTTTCTAATTATTTTGAAAATACTAGTATTAACTAAGTTAATTACCCAAGTCATTGGACAACCGTGGTCTGTTCTGTAGCCGATTAAAAGAAATCTTAAGAGGGCTAATAATACTGCCCTTAAAATATTTGAACATAACAAAAACTAATCATATTGCAGCAAAATTAGAAGAAAGAAGAAAAGATATACTGTAATAAAAGAAAAATATTATTGAAAATACTGTGAAATTGTCCTTAATCTGTAGTGTAAAACAACACTTTAGAAATTTCACAGGAGGTCTGTCTGTCTGTCTGTCTATTTATTTATTTAAATCAAATAGATGTAGGTTAGTCCAGTATAAGACAGACTATTACAAAAAACAGTATATGTAATATAGATGTATTTCAACATATACAGTTGAAGTCAGAATTATTAGCCCCCTAAACTATTAGCCCCCCTGTTCATTTATGTTTTCTTCCCAATTTCTGTTTAATCTGTGAATTTTTTTTCAACACATTTCTTGACCTTAGAATTATAAGGTTTTATCTGACATTTTTGTCAAAATTGAGTTATTGTAATATTCTTAATAAATGACAACTTATTTACAATATGGGGTATTTTTTTATAGTTGTTTACATTTTAAGACTTTTTATTTAAAAAACAAAAACAAATGTTACTCACATACTGTTTGCTATGGAATGCAAAAACTTTGAAGCTCAATATCTCAAAGTCTTTCAGAACGCAGATATAACCTTATTATTCCAAGCTGACGATTTCTAAACATGATAGTTTTAATAGCTCATTTCCAATAACTGATTTATTTTATCTTTGCCATGATGACAGTAAATAACATTTGACTAGATATTTTTCAAGCCACTTCTAAACAGCTTAAAGTGACATTTAAAGGCTTAACTTGGTTAAATAGGTTAACTAGGCAGTTGAGGGTAATTAGGCAAGTCATTGTATGACGATGGTTTGTTCTGCAGACTATCGAAATAAGTATAGCTTAAAGGGGCTAATAATTTTGACCTTAAAATGGATTTTAAAAAATTTAAAACTGGTTTTATTCTAGCTGAAATACAACAAATAAGACTTTCTCCAGAATAATACGACTATATATATATATATATATATATATATATATATATATATATATATATATATATATATATAATCTGTCTTATTTCATAAACAGATTATGTGCATTAAATCTGGATCTGGTATAAATTCTACATAAAAGAAGTTGAGAGCTTCCATAAAGGGTGTTTACTGTGTTTCATCTGGTTCTGAGCCCATAATTACAGAACTTGTGCTCAATTATCAGTGAATGGGCGACAGTGTTATTAAGTAAGATCCATCTCTGTACTCTAACAGACATAATGAGTTGCATTTGCCTTGTTACCATGACACTCTGTCTGCATCACAATTGCAAAAGTAGTTCATGTCGGCACAGCTCTCTTCCAGGCCACAGGAGCACTGCTGAACCCCAGGCTGAAATCCACCCCAGTAGGTCCTCTTTTCTCCCCTGCGGTCCACCCACCACGACAAAGGGGTACCATCTGTAACAGCATCACAATTTTTCAATATTAAGCAGATCTTAAGTGATTTTCTTTTTATATTCATACTGTATAGCTTTGAACATGACAGCAGAAAAGAAATGTTGTTGCAAGTATTGTAGTAAAGAGACTAACTAAATAACTAACTAACTAACTAAATAAATAAATAAATAAATAAATAAATAAATAAATAAACATATGTGCATGTTTTAAAATTAAATAATTTTTTTTTCATTGAAATGAGATTGAAAAGAGAAATTAAAGTATAACATACTTACCTCAATGTACACAAATGCTTTTATGTAATGGTAATGCTTTTATGTAGCTTTCCTAACATCTAAAATAGTACCACTTTATGTAATGAATTGGCCTGTTTTTGGTTTGGTTAGATGTGTTTGGTCAGTGTTGCGTTTATATGTGAACACACATGTGAAGTGAAGTGAACACAGACGCATCTTTTCAGTGTGCTCTCTGTATCCGTACTTTTGTGCATAGGTCTGCTTGTTTGAAAAGCACTGAAGTTTGCTTGTTTGAAAAGCACTGAAGTTTGCATGGCATTCTTCACACAATAAAACAAAATGAAATAAAAAATGTCAAGTGTGAAGACACGTTTACTTTCAATCATTTCACAATGATTTTTTTAGACATTCAAAATAAAAAAAGAATGAAAAATTTAGCAACTATAATTCTGTAACAAATGAAAATATTCCCAATAAGTATTGGCAAAATTTTTAGCCCTTCTGTGAAATATCCATTCTTTTGCAAATATTTATGGTGATACTTAAGTGATATTTATGGAAAACTGAACTTTTCACAGTATTTTTGTCTTCTAGAGAAAGTCTTAATTGTTTAATTTTGGCTGGAATAAAAGTAGTTTTTAATTTTTTTTAAAAAACCATTTTAAGGTTGATACTATTAGCCCCTTAGGGATTTTTTTTCAGTTGGCTTCAGAATAAATGCTTGTTATACAATGACTTGCCTAATTACCCTAACTCATCTTGTTAACCATTGACCTATTAAGCCTTTAATTTATATTTATGCTGAATACTAGTATCTTGAAAATGCCTAGCAAAATATTGTGCAGGCTACTGTCATGGCATAGAAATTTAGAAATTATCTTATTAGAAATCATGTTTAGAAATGTGTTGAAAACATATTCTCTTTAAGATTAAACAGAAATTGGTGAAAAAATATAAAATAATTAAAATTGAACAGAAGGAACATCTCTCTTAATCTGCACAAATTCAAATGTGTACATGCATTGTGTATGTTTTGCATCATATAAGTTGCTTAATCATAAGCCATGCTGGTTTATTTTATACACACACAAATAAAAAAGTAAACAAATCATTAAAGGTCTAGAAATGTAGACTATGCACCGTGGCCACATCTTCATGACAGCATTTATTTGATCGGTGAGGACTCGGTGTGACTACTGTACCAGAGAAATGTGATTCCTTTAATTTGTGTTAAAAAGCAGAGTTTGCACACTTGAGAATAGATCGTGAAGCACTGGCAGATCTCTGAATTGACAGCTTAATTTAGCCCACTAAATCAAAACACTTGTGATAAGGTGCGGTACAGTAATAATGACTTCCAATAAATCTTTGGTCTGCTCTGCATATTAATGCCAAGTGGAATTTAATCTGGGCAATAATTACGGTTTTAGACTGGGATGACTGCCAGACTGAAAATAAAATATTTTTTTATGTGGATATTCGTTTGTCTTCGTCTGGTCATTAAAGTGCAAGATTTACTAAAACTGCATTTGGGATTTCTCTTGAACATTTGAAATCCGTGCTTTTGTTAAATGAGGCCTGTCTCTGGATTGTGAGTGAGAAAGTTTTCACATTTCATGTGATACAATGATAATTATTCGCTCTCACCTTTAATTTGAGGAAGAAACTCTGTGAAAATAGGCAACAAGCCTTTAAATAAAGAATTTTAGTGTGTCAGATAACTAGGATACATTTATGAAACATTTAATGTCTAATATTTAGCTATTACTACTGTCTGCTATGTGTCATTAAGATAAGCTAATGAAATTCTTCTTATTATTAACAACAACAACAGCAACAGCAACAATATAATATACTATAATATAATATAATATAATATAATATAATATAATATAATATAATATAATATAATATAATATAATATAATATAATATAATATAATATAATAATATAATATAATATAATATAATATAATATAATATAATATAATATCATTTAATATAATATAATATAATATAACATAATATAGCAATATCAATGGCTTAAGATCTTAAAAAAGATGTATTTTTTATATTGTGAGAAATAATTACATAGCAAGTTCAACTCTTATGTACATGTTAAAATATACTTTTACAATTTAGTTGTATTTATAGCGTTTTCAATCCTTTAAATAAGTAGTCTATTCATCCTACTTGTAATGAGGACATCATATATTTCATAACAACAGAGGGACAAAGGGAAACCAACCGAGTTTCAAAAGCAATAAAACTAATTATGCTTTCATTCAAGCCAGCTGGACCAGAAGGAAAATAATTCAACTTTTTTGTATTTTTATGATACAATAGGTAGGGAATAATAATAATCTTGTTTATAGTCTGCAGTGACACGATATCTGCCTCAGGGGAACCAAGCTACATCAATTTTTCATAAACTGTGGAAAATTGCACATGACTTTCTTCAAGAGCTGCCAAAACTGAAAGAACAGCTTTCTTCCTGCAGATACTGATTTCTGTCCTTTCTTGAAAAAATTTGTTAAGATGATTAGGAAGTTGAATCTTTTTGTATGGTGATATTATCTAGTCATGCACGTCATTAAAAGTTTACAATTTCATTTATCCTCTAGATGGCTTGACAGACCAAGAAATCTGAATGCAAAATTCTCTTCAGGTGAAACATTTCTAATCCCCCATTTCATTATTCACATTAATTCAGAAGGAATACAATGACTAAAGAAACATGTTTGATATTAGCTGCAGCTTAATGCGACAACATTACTCTAGTTTATCTCTAGCACTAATTGTTCTTTCAGCAGTGGTCCCTAACCAATCAATTCAATTCAATTCAATTCAATTCAATTCAATTCAATTCAATTCAATTCAATTCAATTCAATTCAATTCAATTAAACGTTACTTCTATAGCGCTTTTACAATATAGCACAACTATAGCAGCTTCACATAGAAGTTTATAGTAAATTGAAACAGTGTCAGTTCAGTTTTCAGTGTTGAAGTTAAGTTTAGTTCAGTTCAGTGTGGTTTAATATTCACTGCTGAGAGTCCAAACACTCAAGAGCAAATCCATCCATGCAGCTCTACAAGTCCCGAACCATGCAAGCCAGTGGCGACAGTGGCAAGGAAAAAACTTCAACAACTGGCGAAACTAAAGTTGTCAGTGAAATCAGTGAGTGTTTAAAAGCATGTTCTTAGCTTGTTTTCGTTTATCAGATTAAGATCAGAAATGTTTTTTTTTTCCCTGTTTTTTGTAAACGCATTACTTTCTGTTGATTTATTGAAGTATGGATGTGTGATAATTGACAGGAATGCACCTGCGGATTTAAGCACATGCAAATGGAGCAAACAATTTGCAGTAAGGCAGAAAATATTTGTGTCACAGATTCAGATGCTTTATTGACACAAAAATTCTTATCTCGTGCAGCAGCAGAAGTGCTACAGTCAAAATTCTGCATGTCGAAAAGATAAAATATGAGTTATTAGTTTACCACTGACATGTTTGCAAAACTCTCCTTCAGTATTCAATGATTTATAACACATGACATAGAACAAAACAAAATAAAACTCTTGGACTTATAGAGTTAATACAGTCAAAACTATTAGCTCTTCGAGGAAATGTGTATTTTTTCAAGTAACTCCCTAATGATATTTAACACAGAGAAGATCATTTTCAGCACATTTTAAAATATATTAGTTTAAAAACTTATTTCTAATTGTTCATTTCCTTTGTCTTAGCAATGATGACAGTGCAAAATACAGTATTTTACTACTAGTTGTTCATATTAGTTACAATTGCTGCACAAGATAGTATTCAGTTTAAAGCATGATAGGGTAATACGGTTACCCATGTTAGGTTAATTAGGCAAGTTATTGGACAACAGCATTCTTTATGGAAATTTCTGTCAATTGAAAAAATTAGGGTATTAATATTGACCTTCAAATGATTTTAAAACATGTAAAAACTTTTAATCTATCCAAACTAAAAGACTTTCTTCAGAAGACAACTATAATAATAATAGCAAACACTGCATTGTGAACCTGCCCTGTTAAACATCATTTGGGAATATAAAAAAAAAGAGATCTAATAATTTTGCATTTAACTGTACAGTATATGCCAAAAACAACATTTTGATGTCACTACAGGAAAACAAGTTATCGTTATCATTTAGGTTTTGTAGACACAGTTTACGTACATTGCTAGTTTATTGGTTTACAAGTTAACTGACAAGGAGTGCTTTCAATAAGCTGTATTGTGAGTTCTCAGCATAATTTTGTGCATATAAATGTGTTCAAACTCACCCCACGGGTTGAAGAGCCGTGATTTTCTGCAGTGATAGGAGATCCTCTGCTCACAGTGCTCTGACAGAGACAGCAGAGCCTTCAGCTGATCAGATGAGCTGCTGTAATTGAACCATCCAACATGCGGCTTCTGCAGGGAAGAGCCTTGCACTCGCACTGGGTTGGAGCTGTTGTGTCGAACCACCGTCCACACTTTGTTTCCTGAAAAATGTTCTGCATTATTACATCCTACAACAGCATACAACTAATTTGTGGATTTTTAAAAATAATTATATATATATATATATATATATATATAGTCTGTACATCAAATACAATCAAGTATTAATAAAATAATTCACAAGTAATATATTATAATCTTCAGTTCAATTCAAGATTCTTTATAACATTTTTCACAATAATGATTCTTCTAAACCAGCTTTACCGAAGGTGTGCATTACTACATTCAAATTAAAATCTTCAATACCCTTTCTGTTGTGCTGCAATATACATTAGAACCAGAACCACTTGTGGCATTATTTGGAATCGCTCCAGAAGACTCATGTTTCTCTGCATCAAAGTGTAAGATTCTTGCCTTCTCTTCTTTATTAGCGTGCAGAGCAATTCTGCTTAAATGAAAAGATCCCCTTCCACCCAACTTTATTCAATGGACCAGAGAGATTATGTCTTGTCTTTACCTTGAAAAAATTAAATACTCATTAAGAGGATCAAGTAAACAATTCTGTAAGATATGACACCCCTTTATTAATTATGTTGACCTTATTAATAATACCTTAGAAATATTTATTTATTTATTTATTTATTTATTTATTTATTTATTTATTTATTTATTTATTTATTTATTTATTATTATTATTATTATTTTTTGTTATTATAATTATCTTTATTAACATTGCTATGTTTCACTGAAGTAATCAACAGCTATGTTTTGGTTTATTTTAGGCAAGAATACATTTAAAAATCTATAAAAATATATAATTATTTTAAATTGGACAGTACAGCTTCTTTATTAATCATTTTATTTTATTTATTACTATTATCTTATTGAGTCTTTAGGTGTTTATAAAAAAAAAAAAAAAAAAAAAATATATATATATATATATATATATATATATATATATATATCTATATATATATATATATATATATATATATATATATATATATGGTGCATATAGAGAGGAACAGATGTGTTTCCTTCAGGTGGTTTGTCAAGCCCTCTAAAATATGCAAATTGAAATTATGCAAAATTTCAATGAATAAAATTTGCTACTGACACATCCTGTTTATAACTAGTTCATAATAAATGAATGTATAGATTTCAATTTGTGTAATGTCTGTGCATTGTGCAGTGTGATCCTACTGTGACCATTTTTGAAATGTAGGGTTTTGAGCAGCCGATGTAGACAAACTGACCTGTAATATTACAGTAGACCTGAATAGGATCCAGTGGACCACTTCCATCAGGATCTATAGAGAAATATCCAGAAGAGCTTCCCGCAAGCCTGTAGTGTTCACACGAAGCTTCATAGACGGCTGAAAATTCAAACAGAGAATACAAAAAACTCATCAAAGAACATAAAACAATTCATAAACAAGACCAAACACAGTCTGAATCCTCTATACTGTACAAAAATAGTCATATCTCAGTGCCTGCACATTGAAATGACTTTGTGTGAAAATGATTTCTGTTAAGAAAAATCCAACTTGGAGGAAACGACAAACATTCAAATACCACATCAAAGCCTTTTCCAATAAATATTTACGTCCAAAAACATCAGAGTAAATTTAAATTCAAACAACCTAAAGAAAACTTTTATAGAAAATAAAGTAAATGTGACCTACTTTTTATTTTGTTCTATACTATACTAATACATATATGTATATATGTTTATTTCCCCCCCAACTTCTGTTTAAGAGAGAGAAGATTTTTTTTCTAAAAATAATAAGTTTAATAACTCATTTCTAATAACTGATTTATTTTATCTTTACCATGATGACAGTAAATAATATTTGACTAGATATTTTTCAAGTTAATTATGTTTATGAGGCAGATTAGGGTAATTAGGCAAATTATTGTATAACAATGGTTTGTTCTGTAGACTGTAAATAAAAAAAAAACATAGCTTGAAGGGGCTAATAATTTTGACCTTAAAGTGTTTTTTTTTTTTTTTATTAAAAACTGCACTTATTGTAGCTGAAATGATACTTTCTCTAAGAAAAAAATATTATCAGACATACTGTAAAAATTTCTTAAAAGGGGGAAAAAAATTCAAAGGGGGGCTAATAATTCTGACAGTGTAGTCATTAACATACCAGACATTTATAAGTAATTGATTCATAATGAAACAATTTATTCATTTATGATTTATTACTAAGAAGACTTAACTACTCGTTATTACTCAATACTAACTATTGATAATAGTTACTGAATAATTTAGTCCTTGATGACTTAAACATGAATGAATAAATCCATGTTAGTGAATTGAATTTTGTGGTTAACAATATTTGTCACTGTATTTATGCAGTGTGTTTTTGTTTTATGCTAATTTTATGTTGTTCAACACAAACGTTGTTTTATTTGTGTTTTGTGAATAAATGATGATTAACTGATCTAAAGTTTTGGAAGGTAAAATGAAATAATGCTTAATGTACAGTGTGTTTGAAATGTAGGAATCCATTGCGCAGACCTACAGTTATGGCATGTAGCTCCACTGTATCCTGTACCAGAGCAATCGCACGAGAAAGAGGACCATGTCTGGGAACAGCGGCTGCCATGTTCACAGAAATTATACAGACATCTGCCATGGAAATGGAAAAACACACCGTGTAAAGAGATATGTAAATGAAACAAACCAAGGGTTACACTGCAGTTTGAAAGAGATTATAAGCAGTCATTTTTAACAGCCTCATTTTGAACAGAAGCATTAAGTTGACAGAGAACTCACTACATGTCTATCTCAAGTCAAAATCAATTTTCACAGACTGAATGAGTATGTCGGTACACAATTAAGCTGTCTGTTGCATTGAAATAGGGCGTAATGTGGAAGAGCTCTTCGGGCGGCATCTAACAGTCTGTTAAATCAAGAGGAATCCTTGAGTGAGTGACAGAATATTTCATATCAAGAGCAGCTGGACCTAATTTATAAAGGGTAAAATTAATATTTGAATTTGTACAAGAACACCATCAGAAACAGGGATGATGTAACTGTTGCGTGACCTCTGAAAATAGTATTTCTTTTGAAGCATTTTCTTGCTTTTTTTAGAAAAGCATGAAGGTTTATAATCTGTAACAAATGAAACAAATGAAAGTGAAAAATAAACTCAGCTCAAGTTAAAAGCTTTAGTGTTTCTTGTTATCCAGCACTTTTGGATAATATGAAATGCAATTTTAACCCCACTGAAGCAGGGCTAGTTAACTAAAAAGCTAAATAAAAATACAGACATACAAAGCTATAAGAAAAAAAAAACTATTGATAAAAATGACAGTGGTTAATTATTATACTAAAATAACACTATATCAAAGACTGACTGTAAATGAATATTAATACAGTATACAAACTAAATAGATACAGGATTAGACTGGGACAATTTCAGCTAATTTCATCTCTTCTGTTTTCCTCAATAATGCTGCTATGCAAGCCACGGATATTTCTAATGTAGGAATGTCTTATTTTAGCACAACGCCTGTTGATAAATGAACACACAGACATGCAAAAAAAAAAAAAAAAATTGATGTGCTTGTTTGAGACATGTTGATTAATAGTGCATTAATTTGCCTGCTTAACTTTCACAATTACCGGCCTTTTAAGCCTGCATATATAATTTCACACAGCTCAGTTTGCACGTCTGGTCCCTGAAGAGCCCATTTTATGAGGCCTCCACGTACAATACAGCCATTCAAACAGCCATTAACCACTACAGGGAGAGTCAACTGCAGGCTGGATACTGTTTCAGGTGATGATTTCATTACCTCTGTGCTATTTCTAGTCATGCCTGGAAAAGGCTTTGCTGGACCATTAAATTATGCCAACCAATGTGCAGAACTGCTCTGCAGCAATAAAGCACCCTTTGAAATTTTAGTGATAGAGGTTTCTGGTAAGGCGACATTGTCTAAAGTAAAAGTCGATGACCTGAAAATTTGTTGTAAGGTTTGTGATGTGGAAAAAACAGGACACACTGTGTTCGCTTTCAGTGAATGATGGACAGCTGATCTCCAGCGGTCATTTTAACTGGTCATATAAGTCCTATTAAGTCACATAATGGTCACTTTAATACTTCAGAAAGATTAAAAATGTAGAACGGTATTAATAATAATAGCAATACAACGCAATTACTGTAATATAGAGTGATAAATTAAATGAGAGCTGACACGTAAATTGAAATTTAAGGGAATTAATACATAATTTTAGCATGGAAATTACAGCTTTATTGTTAAAGGGATACATAGAGCGATGCTGTAGAAATTATTTTAAGGTTTTAAAACTTAGATCAAGGAGCCGAAAATGAGGATACCAATTCAAAGCATTCACTCAAAAATCCTTTGTAGTGAGTACGTTAGAGGAAGCAGGGAGCTTAATAATGAAGCAGTTTGCAGTGTATCAGGCAAAGGAGTGTATGTTATTATGACAAGACCAAGCAGTGACAGCAGGAAAATCATATTATGGCTGTTGATATGTTGTTAATAATACAAAACAGCAGAAGACTCCATACCTTAAAACGTTCGAGGTTACTAAAGTAACCCTTCGTTCCCCGAGGAGGGGAACGGAAGCACTATAAGTGGATTTGATTGTAAAATCCACGCATTGGGAGGTTCGGTTCAGAAGCTACTCGTCTGAAAGAGTATTGAACGGGCCAATTAAGAATGAATTGGCAGCGCAAGCCTGCGCAGGTGAGCGGCATAAGCAATCAACTGAGTATATAAGCTCACCTGGCGCCAGCAGACGCTATCCTTTTTAAGCTGAAGAGACTTTCAACAGCTAAGGGACAGTCATTATGGCGACGGAGTATAGTGCTTCCGTTCCCCTCCTCGGGGAACGAAGGGTTACTTTAGTAACCTCGAACGTTCCCCTTCGGGGGGAACTTCAGCACTATAAGTGGATTTGATTGTAAAATCCACGCATTGGGAGCCCATTGAAAGCGCCATAATGACTGCACCTTACCAACACCCCCGATGAGGAGATAGTCAAGCAAGCGTGACGCACCCACATCATGGGGGGCGCGGTCCTCCAACGTGTCCCTGGCCCTAATTTATCCTACTTCAACAGAAGTTTTACGGATTTATATATATTTTTTTGGGAAGTCGTGAGCATCTAGATAATTCTAGGAAAATACGACAGTACGTTGGGAAGCGTGCAATCCCGATAGGGAGGACGCTGCGGAGGCCATCCGTTACCCAAGGGGGGATAGATGGCAGAATTTACATATGGACTAGCCCTAAAAGGGGGAGTACGCATAGCAAAAGAGTGGTTAGCGGGGAGGGAAGACACGGGTCCGCCCAGGGGGGGAACTTAACCGTGGCTGAATAAGCATATGGGATCACCTAGTGGGGACCACGCATAGCAGGCACCTTTACCCAAAACGCGGGCTGACCAGCGGGCAGACCTACAACGTAGTGGGCCAGCAAGTGACTCCTCCGCTAAGTCAGTGCTGGGGGCCACGGAGGAATCTGCAGGGCTCACCTGCCGGGGAACTTTACTGACAGATAAAAAGGCGCACGTATCTCCGTGTTAGGGAAAATGGCGCAGCAAGCGTGTTTCAACACCCTACCGAATTGTTTCCTCAATCACCAAGGGTTACCTAATACCCTTGAGGAAACCGGCTCCACTCGCAGATTGTAAAACCTTGCAAATGTGTTGGGTGTCACCCAGCCCGCAGCTCTACAGATGTCTGTTAGAGGGGCGCCGCGTGCGTGCGCTCGAGAGGATGCGAAGCTCCGAGTGGAGTGCGCACGCGCTCTCGGGGGACGCGGCTCATCTCGGCTCTGATAGTGAAAGAAGGCATCCACAATCTAGTGGGAACTTATTTCGGTACGGCACTTCCCTGCTGCCGACCGCTATAACAGACGAAGAGCTGCTCAGATGATCTAAACTCTGAGTGCGGTCCGGATAATACGCAAAACGCGAACTGGACAATAAATAAGGGCTGGGTCTGCCTCCTCCGAGGGCAGCGCTTGCAGGCTCACTACCTCGTATTAAAACGGAGTGGTAGGAACCTTGGGCACATATCGCGGGCGGGGTCTCATACGTGAGAGAAGCCAGCCCAATTACAGGCACGAGTCACTGACCGAAAAATGCCTCCGGGTCCCCGACCCTCTGATCGATATCAACGCGACCAGCAGAGCTGTCTTCAGGGACAGAAATATACTGAGTCGAGGATCGAAGGGATCTGACGCGGCTTGTGTAGCGAGGGCGAGATCCTAAGAGGGCATGAGAGGGGGCGGGGTGGATTAATTCGCTTAACGCCCCTGAGGAACCGGATGATGAGGTTATGCGTTCCCACGGTGCTGCCAGCCACCGCGTTATGAGAGCGGAGATGGCAGCCACGTAACCTTGAGTGTGGAGGGCGACAGCCTGCTCTCCAGCTTCTCTCGGCGTAAAGAAAGCACAACGCTGATCTGGCAAATTACGGGGGTCTTCTCAGCGAGAGACACACCATTCAGTGAATAGACTTCACGTCAGGGCATAGGCGCGCTCGGGGAGGGGGCTCTAGCCCGAGTGACGGTATTAGCCACCGCAATCGGAGGTTACCTAAGTCTTCCTCGCGTCTAAAAATCTCCAAAGATCGGCGAGGGTGCCAGGTGGTGCCCTGTCCCTGAGAGAGTAGGTGCTCTCTCGAAGGGACTGCCAGGGGAGGGCTATCGCGAGGGAGAGCTCTGACATCCAGGTCCGGTTGAGCCAGAGGGGCGCAACCAGCAACCTGTTCCTCGTCCTCCCTGACCATGCACAGTAACTGCGCGAGCAGGCTCACTGGGGGAAACGCGTATTGCGCGTGCCCCGAGGCCAGCTGTAAGCCAGTGCATCCGTGCCGAGAGCGCTCGGTCAGGGAAAGAACAACTGGCAATGAGCGATCTCGGGGGAAGCAACAGATCGATCTGGGCTTCCCCGAATCGCGCCCATATCAGCTGAACAGACTCGGGGTGGAGTCTCCATGCTCCAGGACGCAAGGCTGCCGTGAGAGCGCATCGGCTGCACGGTTGAGCTTGCCTGAATATGAATGGCGTGCAGCGATTTCAGCCGCGGATGACTCCAGAGGAGCAGACGGCGGGCGAGCTGAGACATGCGGCGAGAGCGCATACCCCCTATACGGCTGATATACGCCACCGCCGCCGTACTGTCCGTCCTGACCAGCACGTGTTGCCGCTCCAGCACCGGAAAAAAACGGTGGAGAGCGAGGAACACTGCCAACAGCTCCAGGCGATATGCCAATGCAACTGGGTACCTTTCCACAGGTCCGCAGCCGCATGCCCGCAACGCACAGCCCCCCAGCCCGTGTTGGAAGCGTCTGCTGAAACGACAACAAGACTGGACGCCTGTTCTAGAGACACCCAGGCCTGTAGGAACGAGGGGTCGCTCCAAGGGCTGAGGGCGCGGCGACACAGCGCAGTAACAGAGACTCGGTGTGCGCGCGCGTGCCATGCGCGTCTGGGGACTCGATCGTGAAGCCAGTGCTGAAGTGGTCTCATATAGAATAATCCGAGCGGCATGAAGCGGCTGCGGATGCCATATGCCCCAGGAGCCTCTGAAATAGTTTCAGTGGGACCACTATTTTACTGTCGAGCTCTCTCAGACAGTACAGCATCAGCTGAGCGCGCTCTCCGGAGAGGCGCGCTGCCATGGTGACCGAGTCCAGCTCCAGCCTGAGAGAAGAGATCCTCTGCACGGGGGCGAGTTTGCT
Source organism: Danio rerio (assembly GCF_052040795.2). Lineage (NCBI taxonomy): Eukaryota > Metazoa > Chordata > Actinopteri > Cypriniformes > Danionidae > Danio > Danio rerio. Next base: position 25,528,169 of record NC_141029.1, on the reverse strand, counting down.
CTTTTCTCGGTTGACCTGAAACCCCCACAGGTGGAAGTGCCAGAGCACTTTGTCTCTGTGCATAATCAACTCTGTGCATAATCAAAGAGAGGGCAAATTCAGCCAGTCGTAAAGAAATTGAGTATGCAGATGCCCGCGAGCCGAAGGGGCGCTGAGGCACCCTCCGCGGGCTTGGTGAGGACCCGCGGAGACAGAGAGAGCCCGAAGGGTAGGCCTTTGTATTGCCAAGCTCGACCTTCAAACGCAAACCGCAGAAACTGTCGGTGGCGAGGAAGAGTGGAGACATGGAAATACGCGTCCATCAGGTCTAATGCTGCAGACCAACCCAGAGGACGAACGCACCGGAGGATGCGCTTCTGCGTTAGCATTCTGAACGGCAGCTTGTGCAGGCAGCGGTTCAAAACGCGCAGATCTAGGATTGGCCGTAACCCACCGCTCTTTTTGGGCACGATGAAGCGTGGGCTGTAAAACCCGCTCTCCATCTCGGCTGGAGGGAGCGGCTCGATTGCATCCTTCGCCAGGAGGACAGCAATCTCCTCTCGCAAGACAGGGGCGGACAGGGGGCTGACCCTGGTGAATACACACCCGTGACTTGGGGGGCCGTTTCGCGAACTGAATCGCATAGCCGAGTCTGATTGTGCGTATGAGCCACCGCGAAGAGCTGGCCCGCGCTAACCAGGCAGGCAGAGCTCTCGCTAATGGACTCATCGCTACAATCGCTGACGTACCAGCAGTGGGGCAGCGCGGAGTGGGTGTGCTGATCCGGGAAGCTCGCGGGTCCCACGGAAAAGCTGGAGGTGAGATATTTGCTCACTCCAAACCCGAGCTCCGGAGGGGAGGCTCGAGGGGTGGGAGAAAGGAGACCGTCCTCCCAGCGCTCGTGAGCCACTGGCGAAACGCACCGAATCTGCAAGCTAGAAAGCATAGCGTCCCAGACTGGCAGATTTCGGGCTGTCACATCTGGGGAAGTGAAAAGTGCCCTTTCATAATGTTTTCATGGCAGTAAAAAGTGCCGTTGGAAATGGGGCCCCGCCCTCCAGCGGGGAAAGAGCAAGTTCCCTCTTCTCCAGATGGCCTGTCCCAGGGGCGCTTCGCGGTCCGTTGCCGGACTTAGCGGCGTTCTGGGCAGGGGGGCTGCCTGCTTCCGAGGTGCCCGACGCGCTCGCTTCGCCGAAGGCGTGTGCGGGGGCGGAGCAGCTCTCGTAGGCGGGCGCCTTCGGCGAGGAGCAGGTATGAATGGCACGGCGGGCGGAGCGGGCTACGGACCGCCGATAAGACATCACCCACCAACTGCTCTCTCACCGCCTTGAATTCCTGGGTGAATTCACAGACAGTGTCGCCGAACCTGGCTGGGGATATGGGGAAGTCAAGAAAGCAGACTTTGTCGACTTTGCGCATATCAGCCAGGGGTGGCGCTCCTGGACCACTAATGTGGACATCGTCCTCCCCAACGCACACGCAGCGGACTCAGTAGTCCGAAGAGCTAAGTCGGCGGCGGTGCGAAGCTCGTAAGCCTGGGTTGGACCCACCCTTGTGCAGCTCGGCCAGCGCCTGCGCTTGGTAGCGCTGGTAGGTGGCTATCGCATGCAAGGCGGAAGCAGCCTGGCCCGCAGCTATGTAAGCTCTAGCTCCGAGGGAGGTAGATAACTTACAGGCTTTGGATGGGAGACGAGGCGAACCCGCCAAGAAGAGGCGCCGCGCGGATTTACCGCCATCGCGCACTCAACCTGAGGAATCGCCACATACCCCCTGGCTGTTTCACCGTCAAGAGTGGTTAGGGTGGAGGAACACGCAGCACGAGCAGAAAAAAGTGCTTTACAAGACCGCGTGAGCCTACTGTGCACCTCCGGGAAGAAGGGAACGCCCCTCTAGTCGGTCCGGCCGCGGAGCTGGGGGATAAACCATCTCCAACCCACGGCCGAAGCAGCCCAGGAAAGCACGGCTAACATGTCCGTTTCAGGATCCGTAGTGACACCGCTCACCAGCCCGAAGGGGGCGAGCAGGTCTGGATCATCATCGGACAATGAAAGCCCACCCTCCGATGCCGCGGTGGACATCTGGTCTCCGGTGTCATCGGGCGTAAGGGCTACCATCTGTTAGACGGATCGCTTCCCCCGCCCGAAGCTTGGATGGAGCGCTTAGAGGAGCGGGAGGTCCGCGGGCCCGTGGGCGACGGATTATCTCTCGCTGAAACCCTCAGATCTGCCCGAGTGCCCGCTGCAGAGCAGGGGACAACTGGGGTGGTTCGCCCTTTTGCAAAGGCTAACCGCGATCTTGCGCAACAGTCATGGCATCGCAATGACGACATGAACTGCCCGCGAGAATGACGACATGAACTGCTGGACCCCCAGACATGTAACGCAGTGCCCGCGCCCATCATCCGAGGACAGGAAACCACCGCATCCAGAAACGCACAGTCGGAGCGCCGTCCTGATAAGGACGTGCTGCACGACTGTGTTGCTCTTTCTGTGAAGTTTGCAACTTTATACGCACCGCTCTGGAGGACCGGACCCAAAGAACGCCAGGCAAGGGAGAAACCCAGCTCGACCGTCTGCCACTGCGTGTACACACTCTGGACCGGGAGAATGCTCTCGTTCGCTCAGAATCGCTGGTCACAGCAGGAGGAACCCTCATCGACTCGATCAGAAAGTCTCTGAAGCGAAAAGGATAGCGTCTGCTGGCGCCAGGTGAGCTTATATACTCAGTTGATTGCTTATGCCGCTCACCTGCGCAGGCTTGCGCTGCCAATTCATTCTTAATTGGCCCGTTCAATACTCTTTCAGACGAGTAGCTTCTGAACCGAACCTCCCAATGCGTGGATTTTACAATCAAATCCACTTATAGTGCTGAAGTTCCCCCCGAAGGGGAACTGTATTCCTGCAGGATTTAAAGAAGAAATGCCAAGTCCATCTATTTATTTTCTAAACTTGAACTTATCTTTACAAGCTAAGCATATTTCATATATCCTTTCATATATAATTTTGTAAGTTTCAACTCAAAAATTTGGATGACAGTTAAGTGGGTAAAGTTCATATACCTGTAAGATTAAAATGTGCATAATATTATCAGAAAAAAGTAAACCAATCTCGCTATTTCTAAAATATTGGAAAGTATTCATCATGCCTGGGTCACATATATGGTACACTTTTTTTGTTTCATTTACTGAAATGATGGTCACATGTACCCTTTGCTAATAGACATTCAGGTATGGGTTTAGGTGGTCACTTTCAATTGAAAATAAAATAAACACTATTGCTGTTTAAAATTCACCCAGTTTTTCTGTTGCTAGCTGAGTTCATACACACAACTCCATTTCATGTGTTTGTTAATAAATATATTATCCTTAGATCCCCATTTCCTTTCATACCTGCTAATGGTGGAATACACTAGTTGCTTTTCCTTGATTTTCCCCAAATTTACAGTCTAAACAAGTAAAAACCACAGCCAGTCTGCAGATGTGATTTGACAGATTCAATAGAAATGTTTAAACATTTCAATGTTTAAACTCTCAGATTTTTTATTTTTTTTACTTCAGATTTTGCAACACCACTGAATCTGTAGAAAACATATTGACATCATCTACCCACTGAGGACTGGCTCCATTTTTTCCTCAGACTTGAAAGTCTGGGAGTTCCTGATGTTTAATCATCTTTTCCTCTATAATATTTGCAAATTTGACAAAATAAGATGCCTATGGATATAAAATGTGTTCCAATCTTAAATATAAAATTTTTCTTGGTATATCTAATTTACAGATTACTTTTGCATTACATTTAGATTACTTTTGTATTTCTTATAATGATTGTGACAGTTTTTGTTGTCATTGTGTGAGTAATTTGTTATCATCTAAGCAATTAAAAGTAGATGTAATCTTATTACATAATTTTACAAATAAAATATTCCAATTACAAAAAGAATTCAAATCTGATTAGGCCAGATTACATGTAGTTCCCTTCCCACCACAAACTCTCTTAACACTTTTATTATGTGAAAACCAAACTAGTTCTGATAAAACTCATGAAGCTCATTTGCAGAAAGCTCACCAGAAACTGTTTCCGATGTGTCACCACCTTCAGACAATATAAGGGCCACATCATTAAAATAAGAAAAGGATGTCTTCCACAGAGGATTCATTAAGGGTGAAAATGTAAGTGCTACACACAAAAAAGCAAAAACAAATTTGTCTCCATGGAGAAGCTTTCTTTGACAATATCCAAAACTCAAAAGAGGGCAAAGCATTGCAGGGGTCAGCTATTTTGGAGCTTGATTATGAGAGACGCAGTCTGAGGGGACAGAGATGAAGGAAAGGTTGAGTCTAGCGGCCGGGAGCCTTCGCCCTCTGGCTGGCTCACAAAAACTGTCACATAGCTCACAGAGGAGACCCTCAGACTATGACAGCTGCTCGTAAATGATTTAGACTTGCCACTGATGGAGGGGTCTTGTCATGTTCATACAAGTTCACTATTAATATAATCCAGCAGTAGAGACAAGCCAGTGGGACAAGTCCCTGCCGCCAAATAAAAAAAGACCACAGAGATATTGAATAAAAGGCAGCATAATAAACGGAATACAGTCAAATGATCCAGGTTCTTCTGTATAGAATAATAAATGCAAAAATACAGTGAAGGTAAGAATGCTGTTAGTGGGCTAAACTTTGTACACTATTCAAAATTAAGTTCATTACTTAATTATGTAAATACATAATTAATAATTGCAACCCTGGAGCACAAAGCCAGCCAAAAAGTTAATTTTTATTTTAAAATTGAGATTTATACATCATTTGATGAACAAACATAGTATTTGTTAGCTTTGGCAATATTAAACTAAAACACAATTTTTGAAAATGTGGAAATTTACACAATGTCTTCATGGAACTTTATCTTTACTTCATTCGTATTAGCTTGTACAGTACCCATCATGCTACCACTTGTGTCTGCCATCGTAATGATTTGTTGATTAAATATGTTTTAACTACTCATATATCTATTACATAATGTGTTATTAGTTTATTTTGTTCATATACATATTTATTTTGTTCATATTCATATTTCATATACAATTACGATCTATGTAACTATGCCTATTTTAGTGCTTCTTAATTATGCTTGATTGATTGTGTAATGTTTGTATTGTTTTTTTTTCTTTCTAGGGACAACAGATGAAAATAGGCTTCTGGCTAATTCTGGTGCATTTGCAACAATGCTAATTAATGTACACAGTGCCAGCCCAATAAACAGATAAATAAATAAAAACAAAATAAACTTCATATGCTAATTATTTTAGGCAATGCAATAATTAGTTAATCTGACTTATACAGAGTAGTGTTGACTGCTCCTACAAATTGACCTGCAATAACATAAGACTTTTTGTGTCACAATCTTTGTGTCCAAAGAGGATGAACTCTTTTTTTCGCTAAAGTGCATTATGTGTTTAATTTCATAAAATTAAATCTTATTTGTTTAATTTCCTGTTGTGTGTAGCCAGTTTAATTGATCTATCCAAGATGAGAAAAAGCATTTTCATTTTTGGATTGTGAAACTTTTTATTAGCAGTATTATTTTAAATAACCTTCTCCAGATTCTTTTTGTATAACTGTGGTTGTGGTAATTAATACTTAATAATTTCATACACAGTTCAACTGTGTGAGGTTAGTACTTTTTCTTTTTTTCAAAATAATTTTTTATACAGAAAAGACATTAAAAACAGGCTAAATACTGTTTTCTATGTGACAGTGTGAGTGTGATGTTAGAATTGAAGGTGACACCTCCAATTAGACTTTACTTACTGTGGCAAAGCCTCCACTGTTAATTTGCATTTTACAGAAATAAAAACTACTTGACTCACTAGACAACAGCTTCTACCATTCTAAACTGTATGTGCCTGCTCTGCTCATCCAGCATGATCAGGTGACGAATTTTAAGAGAGATGAATGACATGACCATGATGGAGAGTTCAGAGCATGGCAGATGCTGTCAAATGCGCACTCCCTATAGACGTGATTGTGAGTTCAAAATTGAACGAACACATGGAGCAAGTTTAGTCTACAACATGTGTCATCACATCAGGCTGACCATGCTATGCTGTTGTAATCACTTCTTAGCATTTTCATGCTTGAAGAAAAATAAGGTTAACCTTTGATTGCACTTTGAGTATTGAGAAAGTATTTATGATGACATTTGAGAAATAAGATTTTATTTATTCATTCATTCATTCATTCATTCATTCTCTATCGGCTTTGTCCTTTTATTTATGAAGGGTTGCCACAGTGGAATGAACCGCCAACTTATCCATTACATGTTTTACACAGCGAATGTCCTTCCATCTGCAACCTACTTCTGGGAAACACCCATACAAACTCATCTACACACAATTTACCTATACTGCAAGTCTTTGGACTGTGGGGCAAACAGGAGTACCGAGAGGTAACCCATGCCAGCATGGGAAGAACATGCAAACTCAACACAAAAATGCCAACTGGACCAGCCATGACTCGAACCAGCAACCTTCTGGATATAAGGTGACAGTGCTGACCAATGAGCCACCATGTCGCCCAAGATTGTAATTATTTAAAGGGAAAATGTGTACAGTACTTCTATATATACATACAATAATTCATGCTTAGAAATTTGTCATAACAATAACAGCAGTTAACAATATTTGAAAATGCACCTGCACCTGCATTTTGCATTTTGTAACTTTCAGCCAAATAAATAAATAAGAAACTTTCTTTAAAATACTGTGCAAAATGTTGTCTTGTTCTCATGAATCTACAGTAATATCATGTATCATCGTTTTATTATATAGACTGAAAACAGTTATTTTAAATTGTAAAATGATTTGTCTTTGTTTTTGGAGAATGTCTTTAAAAATAATCTAAAATTCTAACCAACCTCTTATTTAGCATTGTTTGAAATGGCTTCATTTATAATTTACTCATGTTTTACTTTTCATTTGTGCTTCCTATTAAATCATGATGATGCGGTATTTGGCATTTATAAATGTTTGTCATAAAAAAATACTAGAAATATAAAAATGCAAATAAATAAATGAAAACTCACTAACTCCAAACTTTTGAAAGGTAGCGTGTGTCTCTTTGTCTCTCACAAATCTATAGCTAAAGATCCTACTATCTTTTGTTTCCATTTGTCTTGTTTACTCTAAAGAAAGCTAATAAGGAGACGAGAGCAGAAATCTGCCGCCCTCCAAGAAGGACCCCTGTAGACCTGAGGGACAGCAGGGGTCATGCGGTTTTGGGTCGATGAAGCCTCTGATTTCAGTATGCGGTAATGAGAAGAAGTGCAGAATGCAGCACTGAGCTTGTTAGCGGGCCGCTAACCTAAATGAAAGTACAAATGAACTTCCTCCAGCTCTAATTAAGGCTCTGCCGATAGTCCAACTCAGCCAGCGCAACCTGAGGCCTTAATGACATAGAACAGCTCTGACATCTTGAAGTTTCTGTGCCGTGAATAAGATAAGATCTAGCGGTTATTAGGTGGCCCACAAATGTAAAACAGCAACAGAAATACGAATCAAGCATATGTTGAGCTCAATGAGAAGAACTGCACCTGTCACGGATACCGCATAAGTCAAACTGGAGCTGATTGTAGCTTCCTAGATGGCCTTGCTGGACCGACAGAAGATCTACAGGTTGGTTGTTGATGAGGATGAGCCGAACACAGCCTTGAAAAGCCATTGTGGGGTTCAAGCAGCTGGAGTCATTCTGGGATACAGGACATCCTGACAGAACAGAGGAAAATTCATCTGAATGTGGGTATGGATGTTATTACAGGACAATACTGTATTTATTGGATGGCTGCAAAAGTGACCCTCACACCATTAGATGCAGTTTTTATCTTCCTAGTGTAATCTCATTTTCCTCGACAAAGTATTATATTTAAAAATATTAAACAGCAAAAGTAAGGGGCCATAACTACTATGAATCTGTATATAGGCAAGCAAAAATGGTTTCAAACACTGAAACTACAAAAGTGTAATAAAGTTTTTTTTCCCCCATGTACATTAAACTGCATTGTGTTTATTTTTTATACTCTAAGAAAAACGAAGCATTTTCTTGTGATTTACAGAAGACCACCACTAGCATGTCACTCAGTGTAACAATAGTTTACTGTAAGTAACGTTCGAGGTTACAGAAGTAACCCTTCGTTCCCCGAGGAGGGGAACGGAAGTGCCATAGAGTGGATTGATTGAAATCCACGAAATGGGAGGATTCGGTTCAGAAGCCGCTTGTCTGAAAGAGTATTGAACGGGCCAATGAAAGCCATGAATTGGCAGCGTAAGCTTGCACAGGTGTACTTCATTGCCAATTATCCCAGCATATAAGCACACCTGGAGCGAGCAAACGCCATCCTTTTAAGCTGAAGAGACTTTCAAACAGCTAAGGGACAGTCATTATGGCGACGGAGTATGGCACTTCCGTTCCCCTCCTCGGGGAACGAAGGGTTACTTCTGTTACCTCGAACGTTCCCCTTCGGTTGGGGAACTTCAGTGCCATAGAGTGGATTGATTGACATCCACGAAATGGGAGAAGTATGGAAAGCGCCATAATGACTGCACCTTACCAACGCCCTCAATGAGGGGATAGTCAAGCAAGCGTGACGCACCCACATCATGGGAGGCGCGGTCCTCCAACGTGTCCCTGGCCCTAATTTATCGTACTTCAACAGAAGTCTTACGGATTTAGATATATTTTTTGGGAAGTCGTGAGCATCTAGATAATTCTAGGAAATACGACAGTACGTTGGGAAGCGTGCAATCCCGATAGGGAGGACGCTGCGGAGGCCATTCGTTACCCAAGGGGGGATAGATGGCAGAATTACATATGGACTAGCCCTAAAAAGGGGGAGTACACATAGCAAAAGAGTGGTTAGCGGAGAGGGAAGACACGGGTCCGCCCAGGGGGGGGGGAACTTAACCGTGGCGGAATAAGCATATGGGATCGCCTAGTGGGGATCACGCATAGCAGGCACCTTTACCCAAAACGCGGGCTGACCAGCGGGCAGACCTACAACGTAGTGGGCCAGCAAGTGACTCCTCCGCTGAGTCAGTGCTGGGGGCCACGGAGGAATCTGCAGGGCTCACCTGACATGGAACTTTACTGACAGATAAAAAGGCGCACGTACCTCCGTGTTAGGGAGAATGGCGCAGCAAGCGTGTTTCAACACCCTACCGAATTGTTTCCTCAATCACCAAGGGTTACCTAATACCCTTGAGGAAACCGGCTCCACTCGCAGATTGTAAAACCTTGCAAATGTGTTGGGTGTCACCCAGCCCGCAGCTCTACAGATGTCTGTTAGAGAGGCGCCGCGTGCACGCGCTCGAGAGGATGCGAAGTTCGAGTGGAGTGCGCACGCACTCTCGGGGGACGCGGCTCACCTCGGCTCTGATAGCGAAAGAAAGGCATCCACAATCTAGTGGGAACATATTTCGGTACGGCACTTCCCTGCTGCCAACCGCCATAACAGACGAAGACCTGCTCAGATGATCTAAACTCTAGGATCTAGGCTCACTACCTCGTATTAAAACGGAGTGGTAGGAACCTTGGGCACATATCGCGGGCAGGGTCTCAGAACGTGAGAGAAAGCCAGCCCAATTACAGGCACGAGTCACTGACCGAAAAATGCCTCCGGGTCCCCGACCCTCTAATCGATATCAACGCGACCAGCAGAGCTGTCTTCAGGGACAGAAAGATACTGAGTCGAGGATCGAAGGGATCTGCCTAAGAGGGCATGAGAGGGGGCGGGGTGGATTAATTCGCTTAGCACCCCTGAGGAACCGGATAATGAGGTTATGCGTTCCCACGGTGCCGCCAGCCACCGCGTCATGAGAGCGGAGATGGCAGCCACGTAACCTTGAGTGTGGAGGGCGACAGCCTGCTCTACAGCTTCTCTCGGCGTAAAGAAAGCACAATGCTGATCTGGCAAATTACAGGGGGCCTTCTCTGCGAGAGACACACCATTCAGTGAATAGACTCCACTTCAGGGCATAGGCACGCTCGGGGAGGGGGCTCTAGCCCGAGTGACGGTATTAGCCACCGCAATCGGAGGTTACCTAAGTCTTCCTCGCGTCTAAGGACCTCCAAGATCGGCGAGGGTGCCAGATGGTGCCCTGTCCCTGAGAGAGTAGGTGCTCTCTCGAAGGGACTGCCAGGGGAGGGCTATCGCGAGGGAGAGCTCTGACATCCAGGTCCGGTTGAGCCAGAGGGGCGCAACCAGCAACCTGTTCCTCGTCCTCCCTGACCTTGCACAGTAACTGCGCGAGCAGGCTCACTGGGGGAAACGCGTATTTGCGCATGCCCCGAGGCCAGCTGTAAGCCAGTGCATCCGTGCCGAGAGTACTCGGTCAGGGAAAGAACAACTGGCAATGAGCGATCTCGGGGGAAGCAACAGATCGATCTGGGCTTCTCCGAATCGCGCCCATATCAGCTGAACAGACTCGGGGTGGAGTCTCCATTCTCCAGGACGTAAGGCTGCCGTAAGAGCGCATCGGCTGCACGGTTGAGCTTGCCTGAATATGAATGGCGTGCCGCGATTTCAGCCGCGGATGACTCCTTAGGAGCAGACGGCGGGCGAGCTGAGACATGCGGCGAGAGCGCATACCCCCCATACGGCTGATATACGCCACCGCCGCCGTACTGTCCGTCCTGACCAGCACGTGTTGCCGCTCCAGCACCGGAAAAAAACGGTGGAGAGCGAGGAACACTGCCAACAGCTCCAGGCGATATGCCAATGCAACTGGGTACCTTTCCACAGGTCCGCAGCCGCATGCCCGCAACGCACAGCCCCCCAGCCCGTGTTGGAAGTGTCTGCTGAAACGACAACAAGACTGGACGCCTGTTCTAGAGACACCCAGGCCTGTAGGAACAAGGGGTCGCTCCAAGGGCTGAGGGCGCGGCGACACAGCGCAGTAACAGAGACTCGGTGTGCGCGCGCGTGCCATGCGCGTCTGGGGACTCGATCGTGAAGCCAGTGCTGAAGTGGTCTCATACAGAGTAATCCGAGCGGCATGAAGCGGCTGCGGATGCCATATGCCCCAGGAGCCTCTGAAATAGTTTCAGTGGGACCACTATTTTACTGTCGAGCTCTCTCATACAGTACAGCATCAGCTGAGCGCGCTCTCCGGAGAGGCGCGCTGCCATGGTGACCGAGTCCAGCTCCAGCCCGAGAGAAGAGATTCTCTGCACGGGGGCGAGTTTGCTCTTTTCTCGGTTGACCTGAAACCCCAACAGGTGGAAGTGCCGGAGCACTTTGTCTCTGTGCATAATCAATTGCTCCGAGAGAGGGCAAAAATCAGCCAGTCGTCAAGAATTTAAGTATGCAGATGCCCGCGAGCCGAAGGGGCGCTAAGGCACCCTCCGCCGGCTTGGTGAGGACCCGCGGAGACAGAGAGAGCCTGAAGGGGAAGGCTTTGTATTGCCAAGCTCGACCTTCAAACGCAACCGCAGAAACTGACGGTGGCGAGGAAGAGTGGAGACATGGAAATACGCGTCCATCAGGTCTAATGCTGCAGACCAACCTAGAGGACGAACGCACCGGAGGATGCGCTTCTGCGTGAGCATTCTGAACGGCAGCTTGTGCAGACAGCGGTTCAAAACGTGCAGATCTAGGATTGGCCGTGACCCACCGCTCTTTTTGGGCACGATGAAGTGTGGGCTGTAAAACCCGCTCTCCATCTCGGCTGGAGGAAGCGGCTCGATTGCATCCTTCGCGAGGAGGACAGCAATCTCCTCTCGCAAGACAGGGGCGGACAGGGGGCTGACCCTGGTGAATACACACCCGTAACTTGGGGGGCCGTTTCGCGAACTGAATCGCATAGCCGAGTCTGATTGTGCGTATGAGCCACCGCGAAGAGCTGGCCCGCGCTAACCAGGCAGGCAGAGCTCTCGCTAATGGACTCATCGCTACAATCGCTGACGTACCAGCAGTGGGGCAGCGCGGAGTGGGTGTGCTGATCCGGGAAGCGCGCGGGTCCCACGGAAAAGCTGGAGGTGAGATATTTGCTCTCACTCCGCACCCGAGCTCCGGAGGGGAGGCTCGAGGGGTGGGAGAAAGGAGTCCGTCCTCCCAGCGCTCGTGAGCCACTGGCGAAACGCACCGAATCTGCAAGCTAGAAAGCATAGCGTCCCAGACTGGCAGATTTCGGGCTGTCACATCCGGGGAAGTGGAAAAGTGCCCTTTCATAATGTTTTCATAGCAGTAAAAAAGTGCCGTTGGAAATGGGGCCCCGCCCTCCAGCGGGGAAAGAGCAAGTTCCCTCTTCTCCAGATGGCCTGTCCCAGGGACGCTTCGCGGTCCGTTGCCAGACTTAGCGGCGTTCTGGGCAGGGGGGCTGCCTGCTTCCGAGGTGCCCGACGCGCTCGCTTTGCGAGAGGCGTGTGCGGGGGCGGAGCAGCTCTCGTAGGCGGGCGCCTTCGGCGAGGAGCAGGTATAATTGGCACGGCGGGCGGAGCGGGCTACGGACCGCCGATAAGACATCACCTATCAACTGCTCTCTCACCACCTTGAATTCCTGGGTGAATTCACAGACAGTGTCGCCGAACATGGCTTGGGATATGGGGAAAGTCAAGAAAGCGGACTTTGTCGACTTCGCGCATATCAGTCAGGGGTGGCGCTCCTGGATCACTAATGTGGACATCGTCGTCCCCAACGCACACGCAGCGGACTCAGTAGTCCGAAGAGCTAAGTCGGCGGCGGTGCGAAGCTCGTAAGCCTGGGTTGGACCCACCCTCGTGCCGCTCGGCCAGCGCCTGCGCTTGGTAGCGCTGGTAGGTGGCTGTCGCATGCAAGGCGGAAGCAGCCTGGCCCGCAGCTATGTAAGCTCTAGCTCCGAGGGAGGCAGATAACTTACAGGCTTTGGATGGGAGACGAGGCGGACCCCACCAAGAAGAGGCACTGCGCGGATTGACCGCCATCGCGCACTCAACCTGAGGAATCGCCACATACCCCCTGGCTGTTCCACCGTCAAGAGTGGTGAGGGTGGAGGGACACACAGCACGAGCAGAAAAAAGTGCTTTTCAAGACCGCGTGAGCCTACTGTGCACCTCCGGGAAGAAGGGAACGCCCCTCTATTCGGTCCGGCCGCGGAGCTGGGGGATAAACCATCTCCAACCCACGGCCGAAGCAGCCCGGGAAAGCACGGCTAACATGTCCGTTTCAGGATCCGTAGTGACAGCGCTCACCAGCCCGAAGGGGGCGAGCGGGTCTGGATCATCATCGGACAATGAAAGCCCACCCTCCGATGCCGCGGTGGACGTCTGGTCACGGTGTCATCGGGCGTAAGGGCTACCATCTGCATACCCCCGCCCGAAGCTTGGATGGAGCGCTTAGAGGAGCGGGTGGTCCGCGGGCCCGTGGGCGACGGATTATCTCTCGCTGAAACCCTCAGATCTGCCCGAGTGCCCGCTGCAGAGCAGGGGACAACTGGGGTAGTTCGCCCTTTTGCAAAGGCTAGCCGCGATCTTTACTGCGCAACAGTTATGGCATCGCAATGACGACATGAACTGCCCGCGAGCAGCGCATTAACATGCTGGACCCCCAGACATGTAACGCAGTGCCCGTGCCCATCATCCGAGGACAGGAAACCACCGCATCCAGAAACGCACAGTCGGAGCGCCGTCCTGAAAAGGACGTGCTGCACGACTGTGTTGCTCTTTCTGTGAAATTTGCAACTTTATACGCACCGCTCTGGAGGACCGGACCCAAAGAACGCCGGGCAAGGGAGAAACCCAGCTCGACCGTCTGCCGCTGCGTGTACACACTCTTGACCGGGAGAATGCTCTCGTTCGCTCAGAATCGCTGGTCACAGCAGGAGGAACCCTCATCGACTCGATCAGAAAGTCTCTGAAGCGAAAAGGATGGCGTTTGCTCGCTCCAGGTGTGCTTATATGCTGGGATAATTGGCAATGAAGTACACCTGTGCAAGCTTACGCTGCCAATTCATTGCTTTCATTGGCCCGTTCAATACTCTTTCAGACAAGCGGCTTCTAATCATAAATAATCATTTTATGACACACCAAAAGACTTCATTTTAATACTTCATAATATATTACAATTTTAAATGACATACAGATGAATGAATATGTTGATGATGGAACATTATTTCACCAATGTTTTTATATTACATAATATAAATGTTTTATATTACATAAACATTAATAAAAAGCAGTGGTGGAAAGAGTACTGAAAATCATACTCAAGTAAAAGTACCATTTATTCATTTATTCATCAGGTACGGTAACCAAAAACCAATGTCTGATAGATGTCATAGAGGTAACGTCCACACAACTTTAAGCTGTAACATCATTAGACGTTGATATTTGGTTGGTTTTAGGTTGGACATTGGACATTTATGTTGGCCTGACGTTGAGTTCTGACATCAACCTGATTTTACTTTCCAAACAAAATACAATGTCCCCATGACGTTGGGGTACAACATCAATCCGATGTCATGTTGACATCCTGTGCCTGCTGGGTGTTTAAGGCCATTTCGGTCATCATACAGTAAACATCCGTCATCTTTTTATTAGTGGCCAACAGTCTTAACAGTTCTATTGCATCTAAAGACTTTTAGGGTGAACTCACACTATGCTATCCATCCAGGCAGGTTTCCTGGTTTGTTTGAGATGTGTAAGCGCTCTGGTTCAGTTGACCTGCCCTGGCCTGGAAGAGGTGTGCCAGAGCAGGGTTCACTTGGGCTCAGGCTTGTAGTGTGAGTACAAAACTGATATCCGAAGCCCGAAAAAGAAGACAATACATGACTGTTTCATATGGATTAATTAATCATTCTTACTGTTCAGTGAACGCAAACTGTAGGTTTATTAAAGATGCAAACCCCTCGCTGCACGTCAGCTGCAGTTACAGCAAACCTCCTAATACCTGCAGCAGGAGGACTTTATGATAAATTATGAGCGTTAAAAGTGGCTGATCTGTTCGGCAAAATATTTGACTGCATGTTACTGCATCCTAAATGACTAAAATGATATAACTAAAGCAATCGCCACTGTACAGAGTGAGAGCCCTTCTCTTCTATTAAACTCAACAGCGCATGATCAATGACGTAAGCATGCTCAGGCTCAGATGCAATGTGAGTGCAGGCCATTGGGGAGATGGGAGGGGGGACAAGCGTGGTTCGGCACAGTTCAAGGCAACTGTACATAGTGTATGCCCTTAGCCATTCATCAACAAGATTTATGCATTATCTTACCTCCAAAATATTGTTTGTCTTTGGCTTCCAGATAGTTCTTCAGGTGGATGCTGGATGCGGGCTCATTGTCCAGAGTCATGGTCATCTGCAGTCCTCGAGCACTGAGACTCACTGAATGCCACAAACCATCATTCACCCTCTGGCCTGCCGATCAAAAAAACAACACGCACTCATTTAATGTAATTATACCACATAGATAATAATTGCATGATGCAAAATAAACAACACACATGCTACTATAAAGACATTCAAGACAACCTGTAAGTGAACCGCCATTTTTTAAACGCAACTAAGCCATGAACTCAGTCAGAACAAAGAACTCACTATCAAACAAATATAATACAAAGTGCCAAGAAAGCAATTTTGTAGTAAAAAATGTACCCCCCTCCAACACTGCCCCCCAAAAGATGAATTCTCTTTGAGGTTTGATTTAATTAATTCTGGCCATTACATGTGAAGGGCGCCCAAGCTGTGTGTGGCTGCTGTGTGTCTACAGTCTCCCCTGTGCCAGCCATCTGTTTGTCGTTTGAGCTCAAGCGCTTCACTTCTTCTCCTCCGGTAATTACAAGACCCTCTATTTCAGCCAATGCTCCTATGACGGGAGTTACACCAAAAAAAATAAATAAATAAATAAATAAATAAATAATGGTTTCAGGTAGGATAAAACAGCCGCTCTAACACCCTGCAGAACAGATGGAGTGTGCCCTCCTTCCCCCTGCTGCGTGTCGATTGTTGTCCAACATCAGGTTTCCTCACCAGACTGAAACACAGCTGTCCATCTCAGACGCTAATCTTGTTTTGAACAGCATGTATGTTTCGCTTGATCTTTTGTCCAGAGTGCTGAGAAAAAAAAATTGGCATGATTGCCTTTGAGGATGATGAGATAAGCTGCAAGTCTAGACTTTCATGCAAATGGTTTTGTTTTGCTCACACTGCTCATTGGTGAAAAGAGGAATGGAGCAAAAGCGTTTACCATTCTGTGCTGTTTAAAGGAATAGGACGTCTTTGCATTGCTGAATTGAAAAAGACAGACATTTATACTCTTGATCGTTATGTGCGCATAATTGCTGAAACAGAGCAGCATTTCCAATTAGGCTCCTTCAAAGCAGTAATTTCAGTGGCAAGAGTGTCTCGCCTGGATAAAAGTGACAGCTCTGCCATTTGATCATAGCTGCATTTCTGTGTCACTTGCTGAGGCTTTATACTTTTTACAATTTGCCGGGTGAATGTTAAATGGCTGGGCCAAAGATTGAATGGTAAAAATAATAAATGCTATTTTAATCACATGATTTAGCAGCAACAGATGTGAATAGGTTTGTTGATTAATTCTTTAATTTACTGTATATCCACCCAATGACATTTTCTGTATATGCTAGGACAATAAAAAAAGAAGTTTAGTAATTAATTTATAACACTTCCCTGCATAAAAAAAGCAGTTTTTTGCTTATCTTCCAACCTAGCCAGGCTGAATTTTACCTGATGTAGAAGCCATAATCTTTTTCAAACCATACACTAGATTTGCCTGACATGAAGTTCATTTTGGAAAAACACCATAAACAGTTGCTCGACCCTCATAAAATTTTCAAACAAGTTGTTGACCTTTTTTTTGTCACTATTATTTTCGCCATTGGCTTGCATGGTTTGGGACTTGTAGAGCTGTGCATCTATGGATTGCTCTTCAGTGTTTGGACTCTCAGCAGTGAATATTAAACCAACACGTTCTCACTCCCAACTCGTCACATACTGACGCTTGGTCAGGAACCCTCGGCGTAAGTTATTGACGAACAGGGTACCCCTTTAGCGTCATATTTAGACGTGCAGGGATTCCCTATAGAATCTGTGCCTGAGCCTGAGGCGTCATAGGGAGACGCTGGAGGCTCGTATAATTACCAATAGATGTCAACGCAATTTTTAAAACCTGATTTACGCCTATTATCTTAGTTTTCTTATTTTAAAATATGTAATTTTTATTTTGTTCATGAAAATCGTCTGTAAACTGGGTCGAAACTACTGTATGAATAAACTTCGGTCCACGTGACATCCCTTCACGGTGAGTTTAACGCCGCTCTGCTATTGGTCAAACTGCATCAGCGGTGAGTTCTCAGATGAGTTCAACTGTCAACATTAAATAGTATGTTGATGCTTCATAATGTATTTTTATTGGAGATTAGTTGGTGTTTATAAATATGTTATCATTTACTTCATATTTAATGAGTGAAATTATATTCGGTTGCACAGTTTAGAGTAACTATGCCTAATAAAACTTTGATTCATTCATATTATTTATTGTTTTTTACTTTAAAAAATATTGCATTTCAAGTACTAAGTTTAAAAATGTTTTTGGCTGATATTTTTTATTTTAAATGATTCATTCAAGTTGGGGTCATTGTATGTGGCGATCTATTTTTTACAGTCTATGCTCGCTATCCCAAGGTTCATTGCGATCCCAAGGTTCACTGCGTTTTCCACAAGGTAAGTAAAAAGTAAACAAATAAAGACGATTTGTTGATAAAGCATGTACTGTAAACTAGTGACGTTAACTAATTACATCAAGTTATTAAAAACATATTTTTCTCACATATAACGTTGGTCATGCATTAGAACAATATATAACAGTTACATTTTAAGATAAGGAACAGTGTAACCAGATTGTTGTTTTCCACAATAGAATTCGTGCAAAATCTATATATAATATGCAATATGTACAAATAATAATACAAATGTATTCGTAATTGTTTCAATATTAAAGAACATCAAGTGTTTCCAAAGGTTTAAAGGCTACATTGTTAAAACAATTATTTTCCATGCCTTAAAACACACACACAAACACACACACACACACACACACACACACACACACACACACACACACACATATATATATATATATATATATATATATATATATATATATATATATATATATATATATATATATATAGCATAACAAAAGCTCAAGTATAACTTAAGCTGATGGATGTCACACAATGAATATCTTACACTATTACCAGTATAGTTTGGCCTTTACCAATTTATTTAATAAAAGAAAGAATCTATCATCTCTAAATTGTGGTAAAGACAACAAGCTGTCTTCTTTGTCCAATATTATGTCAGTCAGGATGGTAATGGTAAAACTCAAGGATTACCTTGCACCTTCTCAGAAATTTACCATTGATCAAATGTATTACAAGTGGCTGGATTGTTTTTAACACAAGCAACGTTTTTTTAAATCATTATCTTAAAGAGATTAAGGCTCATTTTGGACTACACTTACATTACTTTACAACTGCTTAATGCAGTACTGATGTATCAAGTAGTTTAGTGGGTTTAACTAATGTCACATCTGTTTTTATTCATTTCAGATGCAGAAACTTTTGACATATGAATTCATCTTGACTAAGGGTAAGGTTTTTGTTCAGAATTAATCATTATTTAAAATCACTGTATTTTCTTTGTTATTATGTACAGATTTTAAAAGAATGTACTTTCTTTTAATAAAGATTTCTTCACAGCACTGCATCTGAACAGTCACAACCTCACAGAGCTGCACAACTGCCCCACTCAAGATCAGTGTTGAAGCTGGAACCTCATCTTGTGTACAGCAAAGGCAGAGCTGAAAATTCACTGTTTGTCTTGTATTGTGTGGTAAGTCATAATTTTATTATTATATATTTTTTATTGCAACACTAAGTAGTCCATTCTGTGGCCAATATGATATAAAAGGCCTAAAATGGGACTGACATGATTATTGTTTTGATTTCTAGATAAGTACTTATGGGGCTACACATGCAGCTGAAGTTAGCTACATTGAGTAGGACATTTCTTTCAGTATACTCTTAAAAAGATTCACCCAAAACGGAAAATTCTGTCATTAATGACTCATACTTCACTTGTCCAAAAATGTCTGAGTTGCTTTCTTCAGTTAAACACAAAAATTTATATTTTAAAGAAAGATGAAAACCTGCAAACATTAATTCCATAGTATTTGTTTTTTCCTACTATGCATGTCAATGTTTTCAGCTTTTCAGCTTTCTTCAAAAAACTTCCTTCATGTTTAACACAAAGTAACTTGGAAGTTTTTAAAAAAGGTTTACAACCACTTAAAGGAGAGTAAATAGTGAACTGTTCCTTTAACCCAATCTAGTTGACTTTACTAGAAAATTGTATAGAAACCCAGTGCCTTAAACCCCTTACATTTTATACAATGTGCAACTTAACAGCCATACTTGAATTAAAATATTACTGTAAGTTCAAGAAGATTGTAAAGGTTCTAGGTTAATTTAAAGTGGGCTGTTTAGTTTCACCTTGTGTAAAAACATAAAGGGTTTAAGGCAACATGTTTCTATGCAGTTTTCTAATAAAGTCAACTAGTTTGGGTTAAGAGTGTAATGGGTTACAGTAATAGCAGTGAATAATGCAGGCATAAAATTAATGTTTAGCCATGTAAAGCAATAAGCTTGTTATAATTTAGAAATATTTTTAGGGTGGAGCACAGTATGCTGTTGTAGTTTTCATATAATTGATGAATCAAACATGAGATGTGTGTTTTAAATTGCAAGAAGTGAATTAACAATATGTTCATCAAGATTCAAATCTTGCATCTTATATTTTTTTTAAGGTTTTGGCCCAATAATACCCATATTCTGCTATTTAAACAAAACTTGCTGGAATTTGTGTCAGCATTCCCTTTAATGAAAACTACAGCAGTGGACATCAGTGGTGATAAAAATGTATGAGAAGGATAAGGGTGTTCATAATGAGAAGTGCAGTCCCTATCCTGATCTCTGAGTTTGTAGAACTGACAGATCTGCTTGGAATACATGGAAACATGCTGGAAATGTTTAACCTATTATACAGTTAATTCAAGAGTGCCAGGTTTAATGACACTTTACATATATAAATAAATATCACTGAACTTTCTAAATGAAACCTAACACTCATTCTTTGTTCAGTAATGATATTGTGCACTTCTAATACTTTACAGTGGCAAAACCTGGAATAACACTTGGGAGCCCTCCAGGAATTGCTGACACTTTACGCCCAAGTCTCCTCATGCTGACCGGATTGCAATATGACAGTCTAGTCAGCATAAACACCTGGACTCACCAAGCACACTTTGGTTCTCAGTGTTTTGTAAAAATTGTTTTTGCTATTCTTTAGTAAATACTTGAATATGTTTTGAACTTATTCTACTTTTGATGTTTAAGTTCAGAAAGTTGTTATTATAAACATAATTTGCATTTGTCATGAACTTGACTTCTTGTTGTTGTGAAAGCTGTTTATTATAATGGCATTTCCAAAGCCATCGTTTGAAAATATTTTTTGCAGTGCAGTTTTACTTGAGCTTGACATACCAGATGTATGACATGAATAAATATCACAAAATAAATATAATAATAATAATAATACAAAATATACATTTCCTTCAATTATAATTGTTTTTAATAATTTATATATGTATGTTAATATACTATTGCATTAAAAACTGTTATAAAATATATGTTTTTGGTTTTTGCATGTTTGCGTGATTTTTTTTTTTTTTTTTGTGGCATTATAAATAAATGATAAATGTTTCATTAAAAATGTATTGTGTTTATTTGTATACTCATTTACAATGAACTACTATTTTTACTATTTAATGGGCACTATATTTGTCATTTAAGTTTGATATATATTTATATTTGTATACCTGGAGGATGCAGGGTTTAGTTACATGAAATGCTGGAAATGTTTTCAAACATGAAGCTTTTTTATTATTTTATTATTCGTTTCAAATTAAGTATACTGCCTATGATCTGGTTTTACTATGATCATTTTGCACATCAGGTTACCCCCACAAAGGAATCTCACACGGTAAATATACATTTGTATTTTTAATAAGACAATAAATAACATGTAATATTAATACACATTTTGATATTTAAGTTATATTATAAGGTTATATTAATCTACCTTCAGCCGGAAGATTACCAAATAGAGACAAAGTGTGACGTAGATTGCGACGTTGTGATTGGACTATAACTTCAAAGCCAAATTAAAAGATCCTTAGTGTTGCTAACTATGTTTTGCTAACTTTGCCACTTTACTAACAGTGTCCTTTATCAATGAGTTATCGCTGTGTTTCAAATAGTTACCGATTAACCAAGATCGTAACCCTAAACTTAACCCTAACTACACCTTTCAATGAACTACAATTTGTAGCGCCATGTCTTTCCCGTCCAATCTATTCAGCGACAAAGGATTGTGGGTAATGTAGTTTAAAGCCTTTTTGTAATAAAATGGAACAAATACAATTTTTTATGAACTAAAGACTATCTAAATAAGGTCATTGTGCATATATTTATGACATATATGAAAGCCAGGCATAAATTTGTTATTTTACAATGATTATTTTTTTTAAACAGCTTTTATTGACTTGATCAGTATATACCAGACTATTATATCCAACATTATTTATTGAACATAGCATAGGTAATAGTCTTGCTGATATTCTCTCACTCATTTTTCGTTTGAAATGTGAATACTTTTTCCTTTTCTACAGGGCTCTACTCATCCCCTTTGAGTAAAAGGGCAGTTAACCTATGTAGATGTATTATATTCAACAAGGACAAGAAATTGTATTGTCACATGTACAGTTGTGGTAAAAAAAAAAAAAAAAAAGCTGTAAAAATAAGCTAAACATTAGTATCTTCTTTAATTACAAGTTATTAGCAATAGTGATCTATGTTCATCACAAATATTATGAGTTCAGTTTAATATGTGTGGATGTAATTCTGTAATTGTGTTTCATTAATGGTCATCATGTGATATTTAATTGTTTTCACTTTATTTAAAATGTGGATAAAGGCTCTTTTAAAATATGTAAATGTTTATAAATATAACCTTTTTAAAGACATGTATTTGTTTAAAAACCACTCTTTATCTAATTATTTTTACTTTCTAAATCTTCAACTGTTTGTGTAACAGTATGTTTTGATGACAATGGATGAACTTGTGTTTAATAATGATTCCACATAATGTCTTTGTCCTGCATGTGGGTTAATTTGATAATTATTTTCTTTATGATCAAATGATTTTAAGATTTGCTGCATTGTAAGAATCATGAAAATAGTGAGAAATGAGGTAACAATGACGAAAAGATATCCTTTCAAATGCTGCGAATAGTTCAAACCTCCAAATGATTAAAAATACATAGCCAATAACCAACAAAATAAAAATGCAAATCAATCTAAACTAGAAGTAAAAAAGTTCTGTGCTGTACTTATAAGTTACTGTGAAGTTCTATGTCTACAAAAAATACATATTTTATTTTACTTTTAGGCTTTGTCCCTTTATTAACCAGGGGTCGCCACAGCTCTATGAACCGCCAACTTTTCCAGCATGTTTTTATGCAGCAGATGCTCTTCTAGCCGCAACCCATCTCTTATTTTATTTTTTTATTTTTTATCTTGCATTCAATAAAACATTATACAAAGTTAACTTTTATTTTCTGCATAACAACAGTGGCACTGTTATCTCACAAGTACAGCAGTTTTTTGTTAGACATTCTAACAAATTAATACAAATTTTTCAAAGTAAAGACAAAAATAAAAGGAGATTATTATTATTTATTTTTTTTTTAAATCAATGAGGACCAAATAGATCCATCAGATCTTTGATGTAAATCATAGGTTAATTTTTTCAGAGGTAAAAGTCTGGTTGCCTGACTCAGCCACATATTGACTGGAGGTATCTGAGCAGTTGACCATAATAATGTACATTTTTTGGCCAAGTATATGCAAAAATTAAATTTATCATGAAAATGTATCATAAAATTAATATTTTAAAAGCTCTTAATGTCATTTAATGTAATAATTTTATTTTAATATAGAGTTCCTTAAATCGTTATATGTTGTAAGCAGTTAGGCATACAATAATGCTCTTAATTTACAACACTGATTGATTTTAGAGGAATGCTTACATACTGTACATATCTATGTATTTAAAAAAAAGAGACAACAATTTGGTTATAGATGATGAAAATTTTATTTTATTTTTACAGATTTTATTACATGCTTTAGATTCAGGGTTAAGGTCATCCTCTTCTGGATTACAGTAAAAGAAAATCCACAGTCAATGTCAAACTCATCAGCTGGAGCTTTATTTAAAAAATGTCTGTTTACTGCTCCAGCCAAAACTTGCAGGTACCTTGCAGGTCTCTAGATTGCACCATCGTATTGTTGTTTATTTCTCAGTTATTTTGTTGCTTTCTGAGAATGATGATCCATAGACCTTTTAACCCCTCTTCGTTTAGGCCACATGTCGAATCTTAAAAGAAGAACACAACAACATAAAATATATTAATATCCTTTGGACTGGGTAACCTTATGCTTAATTTTGAGCCAAATAATACAAATACATACCAGTACTTTTCAGTAGCAAACAAGCAGGAAAGTTCTTTGAAGGAACCAGGATGAGTTGAAAGGTATTTATAGTGGTTGGCCATCTCTGCCACAAGAATCCACTGCTTCTCCTGAAGAATCCTGACTAGCAGGATGATGTTGAACACCCTCCTCTTTGTTGCTGGGTCAGCAGAGTCTGAAATATATTCATAAAAAGAAAGTTGTATAACAAGGATTATACGTAAACTTTTAAAGAATCAACACTGACAGAAGTCTAGTGTACATACCATGCCATATGACGAAGACATCCATATCACTTCTGTTTTTTGTAGTCTTTGCCTCTGCTACTGAAAAAATGACAGTAATAGTAACACTTACAATTTTTCATGACTACATGTAATATTAATAAGAATTTCCTCACCCTCTGCCCACTCCTCTACATCACAGACCAAAGTCTTCCAATTGGTTTCCAGTCACTACCAGTTTCTTGGATTCTGTT
Source organism: Danio rerio (assembly GCF_052040795.2). NCBI lineage: Eukaryota > Metazoa > Chordata > Actinopteri > Cypriniformes > Danionidae > Danio > Danio rerio. The sequence continues at coordinate 25,504,070 of NC_141029.1, read as the reverse complement.
TTGCAACTTGCTTTGCAGAGCTGTTGCGGTCTACAGTGATAAGCAATCAAAAATCACAATACTATTTAAATAGGTTACAGAACAACTAAAACAAATTCTACTGGATATTGTTACCTTCTGATATCAATGGGTCAGCGAGATGGCCAAATTGTTGAATATCTGCTAATTCCAGCACATGACCATGAGAGTTACAGTAGCATGTCTGGTCACTGCAATCCTAGAGAAGAAACACTGTACTGTTCAACCTCCTTCCCAAGAGTAAAACCAGGCATATCCTGGTATGCCTCACTCCATTTCACCTGGTTAACATATACAAAAAAACAAACAAACAAATAAGTAAACCAATAAGTTTTGTCGTTTACCTGTAGATCAGTTTAAGATAATCATATAGCTCATCTATCTCAGATATAAACTCATGTGCTTAGGCATGAAACACACTAAAATCATGGGCTTAAAGATGGTGCTGAAACTTTGGACAGCTTTTTGCAACTCTTTTAGAGGTAGTGTCATTAGTTGATGTAGTCCACAAATCTTCCTGTCAATCCTTAATCCTTAGCTGTAAATAAACCTTCAAAAATGCCAGTGTTTGAAAAAGGAATGAAACAGTACAGAACAAGTGCATAACAGTTTATATCTTCTAATCTAATTTTACTAGGTGAACATCAAAGAGCTGTTTTCTTGTTAATTTAGTTTCAACACATACAGTTTAAAGTACCTTGTGCATTCTTGAAATGGTTATGCTTATGGTTCACATCTACTTAAATTGGCAGTATATCTAGTGTGGAAGCAGGACAGATGAAGAGCTCTTCCTTGCAAATACTATCCACCTTGTATTGCACAGACTCCCACTCAAGAATATCTCAGAAAAATGTCTGCTGAGATCTTAGCAGTCAATTTAAAATAATTATACCAACATCTTTTCCACCAATGGAAAGAATATAAAAATATTTTAGGATATATTAATACTTGCATGACCAAATCTGAGATAAAAAAAGGCCATCAGTATGCCTTAGTTTAAATAAAAACAAAATTTGACTCTAGCCCACTGTCACCTGGGTCTACAGATACAGGGACTAATGAAAACAATGAAGTACACACTGACAGTCACTGGAGCAAGGCTCTCTCACAGTTGGGAAGATTGGAGTTCCTATGAGCTGTACCAGATAAAAACAACAAAAAATGTACGTTTATAAAATTTCTAACTTATCCTAAGACTAGTTGACAAGCAGCATAAGCAGTTCTTATTTCCTAAACCCCAATGTGGACAGTTGATGGCCTATAAGGTGTCACAAAATCAGACAAAACAAAATACTTTCTAAAAAAGAAAAAAAATGATTGGCCACTATCAACACCCAGAACAAATAGTTTTAAACAGTTAGGCCACAATATTTTGTGAGCTTATGCTGTAGTTTTTTAATGTTTGTCATAAACAATAGTAATAGTAAAACTAATGCGTCTCTTTCTGTTATTACAATAGTAGTGAAAGAATAAATGCATTTTATCTCATACAATCATATATGCCTAAACAATGTAGACATTTCATATACATGGAATGAAAAACTTCACTAACCCTTGACTGATTCCAGAGTGGTCTTGGCCTTTCTTACATGGTGGTGCTTCCTGCAGATCATCAAGTTGTCATCAAGACTTGAGCTTATTATTGAGGTCTTGATGATAAATCTGAGTATAAAGGAATCACTCATGGTGATAGGCAGAAACAAGCTGAAAGACACAAGAATGAATCAAACAAATACAAATGTGTTAACAGAGATAGAGAGAGAGACAAGTGCAATTTAACATATAAACATGGGTAAAGCGATTTAACTTTTTGCTTATTAGAAAACAAAATTGGATTTTTAAAGAAATCTAAAGAACCTGAAAAATATTCATATCTGAATATATATATATATATATATATGTGTGTGTGTGTGTGTGTGTGTGTGTGTGTGTGTGTGTGGTAGATTAAGCTGTTTTTTGTTTAGTTTTTTTTGTAAAATGAATAAAATGTGCTCAGACGGGCAAAATTTCTGCCTTTTTTCCTTTAAAGGCATGGAAAATAATTGTTTTTACAATAAACCTTTGGAAACACTTGATGTTCTTTAATATTGAAACAATTACGAATACATTTGTATTATTATTTGTACATATTGCATATTATATATAGATTTTGCATGAATTCTATTGTGGAAAACAACAATCTGGTTACACTGTTCCTTATCTTAAAATGTAACTGTTATATATTGTTCTAATGCATGACCAACGTTATATGTGAGAAAAATATGTTTTTAATAACTTGATGTAATTAGTTAACGTCACTAGTTTACAGTACATGCTTTATCAACAAATCGTCTTTATTTGTTTACTTTTTACTTACCTTGTGGAAAACGCAGTGAACATTGGGATCGCAATGAACCTTGGGATAGCGAGCATAGACTGTAAAAAATAGATCGCCACATACAATGACCCCAACTTCAATGAATCATTTAAAATGAAAAATATCAGCCAAAGACATTTTTAAACTTAGTACTTGAAATGCAATATTTTTTAAAGTAAAAAAACAATAAATAATATGAATGAATCAAAGTATTATTAGGCATAGTTACCCTAAACTGGGCAACCGAATATAATTTCACTCATTAAATATGAAGTAAATGATAACATATTTATAAACACCAACTAATCTCCAATAAAAATACATTATGAAGCATCAACATACTATTTAATGTTGACAGTTGAACTCATCTGTGAACTCACCGCTGATGCAGTTTGACCAATAGCAGAGCGGCGTTAAACTCACCGTGAAGGGATGTCACGTGGACCGAAGTTTATTCATACAGTAGTTTCGACCCAGTTTACAGACGCTTTTCATGAACAAAATAAAAATTACAAATTTTAAAATAAGAAAACTAAGATAATAGGCGTAAATATGGTTTTAAAAATTGCGTTGACATCTATTGGTAATTATACGAGCCTCCAGCGTCTCCCTATGACGCCTCAGGCTTAGGCACAGATTCTATAGGGAATCCCTGCACGTCTAAATATGACGCTAAAGGGGTACCCTGTTCGTCAATAACTTACGCCGAGGGTTCCTGACCAAGCGTCAGTATGTGACGAGTTGGGAGTGAGAACGTGTTGATTAAACCACACTGAACTGAACTGAACTGAACTTAAACTCTTGAACTGACACTGTTTCAATTTACTATCTTGTATCTTCTATGTGAAGCTGCTTTGACACTATCTACACTGTAAGTGCTATAGAAATAAAGGTGAATTGAATTGAATTATTTAACTATACACAATACAGATACAGTATAACCATACATTTATTCATTTTCTTTTCGGCTTAGTCCCTTTATTATTATAGGGTCGCCAAAGCAGAATGAACCACCAACTTATCCAGCATATTTTTTATGCAGCGGATGCCCTTCCAGCTGTAATCTATCTCTGGGAAACATCCACACACATTCATTCACACTAATACATTACAGACAATTTACCCTACCCAATTCACCTGTACCACATGTCTTTGGACTGTGAGGGAAACTGGAGTACCCGGAGGAAACCCAAGCGAATGCAGGGAGAACATGCAAACTCCACACAGAAACGCCAACTGACCCAGCCGAGGCTTGAACCAGGGACCTTCCTGCTGTGAGGTGACAGCACTATCTACAGTACTGAGCCACTGCGTCGCCGCACAGTATGACCAATGGGAAATACATTTTAGACATCAAAAACACTTGTAAAATGATCCATGAAGTTAAATTAGCTAAAAAAACTAGTTCAAATAACTTATGCACTGTAAGACCAATATTTGTTTCAGTAAAATTGAATATGTGCGCCTTTTGACAGGCCATTGCAGCATGAAACATTGATCACCTTTTTTACCTGCAAGCGATAATTTATGGCAGTACAATGAGTGTATTCTGTTTGAAAACCTCATAAGATAGTATTTGTGTTGTTTGATGTTGCTTTGTAAGAAATGCCAAATGCCAAATCAAAACAGACTTACAGACTTACAATATACAGTAGTTGTAAGTCATTAAAAATAGTAGTGATGAAGAAAGTATCTTACTAATTAGGATTGGTTAGAGATCTAATGTGCTCGATTTTTGCTGAAAATACTGAACATAGCCTCTAAATGCTACTTTGATCATCCATGATTTTTATACTCTTTAAAATAATTCTCCTAATTAATTTGTGTAAATTAGCTTTATTTTTAAGAGCATTATTGTGCTTCTAAGCACAGATCAGGAGCTCTATGTTCAACTGCTCAACATTGCAATACTCATTGGAAACGTTCATCAGAACAATTGTTTTTTTGGACTTTTTAAAATGATTTAGTAATTTTTTATTTTCAAGAGTTCACACTTAGCTGATAATTGATTATAAAGCTTGTTTGACATGCTGTCCCAAGAGAGAGTCCTGTGCTCATAAGATCCTCGAGCCTGGAGCTCCCTCCCGTTGCAAGGGAAGAGGGGAATTTGAGCTCAGGTAGATCTCGAGAACTCCCCTGTTGTAGTTGCTAATGAACAGATAGAGATTGCTCTTCAGAGATAACTACTTACTAGAAGCATGTCTATGGTGCTGATTTGAATTAGTCAATTAAACTTGAGTTGCATGTTTTTGGATGGTGGGAGGAAACCGGGGGGCCCAGGGGAAACCCACATGAGCACGGGGAAAACATGTAAACTCTGCACAGAAATGTCAGCTGGCTTGGTAATGGCTAGAACCAGAGACTTTCTTGCTGTAAGACAGCAGTGCTAAGCACTGGTCAACCGTGCCACCCATCTAGGAAGGAGGAGGAGTAGGGGTGGAAGAAGGATTCTTCAAAACGAAGATGAGATAAAGTGGGGCCAGCCGCAAGGAGTCATAAGCATGTGATCCTCTCGAAATTAGTTTATAAACAAACATCACTTTGGGAGATCTTGCATTTAAAGTCAAGTAAAATAAGGGCAAACAGAGCTGCATCCTCACCAGCTGACACTTCTGACATCTTTAGTGCTGACGTCTGGTGTGTGAGATGGAGACGGCCACTACTGATCTTCAAAATCAGGTAACAAGGGTCCTGAGCAGAGATCAGTGGACTGGAGAGCAGCAGACCATCAGGGTTCCAGGTGCGAAACTGCAGTCGGACCGAAAGTCCCTCCAGGACTGGTGCAGGTGCTGGCAGAGACAGAAAGCTGCTGCTGGAGCTCTGAAACGTGGTGGCCACCAGCTGTGGTTCGGAGCAGGAAAAGGTCACGTTGCCCTGTGAGAGAAGAGAGAATGTCAAAGCATCAGTTTACATGCATGCAGGGAACGACCAAATGGCAGTGCAGTCTTGAGTACAAATGACCCACTTGCCAATCTTCTGCAGCTGATCACACACAAGGTAAATCAATGAATTTAATCTGATCTCAAATGACACTGCTGATCTCAAATGAAGGATTAGCAAGTGGGTTGTTTCCGCCAGCTATTTCCAGCCATCAGAATGTACTTATATTTGTCTATTTTTATAATAATAGAATTATATTTAATTAGAAAGTAGATGTTTTTTATTTATTTTTTATTTTATTTTTTTATAATTTAGAGAATAGTTTTTTTGTTGTTGTTAGTTTTTTGTGTGTTGTTTTGTTTGTTTGTTTTTGGTTTGTTTTTTAACAAAGGAAGTTTGCCTTTCCTCTAGAGTTTTTCACAATTTTAATTGGCAATTTTTCACTTTATGTTCTCCATTGCACGTGGCTGAAAATCTCAGTGTGCAAGGCATCACTGACGCTTATGGACTGCACGCGTTAAATCTCACTAAACTTTTGTAGAAGTTTTTTTAAAGCAGGCCCGAAGCCCTATATGCATGCAGGCTATGACATGAAAATTGGCCTGAAGCCCGGCCCAAAGGGCATAAAAATGTCGGGCATTAATGGACTCGGGCTCAGGCTCAAATGCAGGGTTCTGGTCTGAGCAGCAAGAACTAGACAGCACCTACAGTATGTATCATGAACAATAAAAGAAAGTGCAAACTAACAAATATTTTTACAGTGTATGTAAACATACTATAGAAGGCTGTGTTTTATCATTGCGCTTATGTCTTGCATCCTTTAGCAAAGCATTTTAAAGATAAAATGTTGAAGCAAAATAACTTTAAAAAATCATGTCTTGAAGCCTTGCATTTTTTTGCTTATTCCACTCGGAATAACCAAAAAAAAAAAAAAAAAAAAAAGAAAAGGAAATGTTTTAAAACACATTGATAAACATTTATAAAATACATCTCACTTTTGATTAATACTTTTATAATTTTTTTTTTAAATCTTCAAGTAAACGAAAACGTCATATTTTCTAGTTGCCTACTTTACATCCTGAATATGCCAGTGAATACATTTTATGATTATTTTACAAGTATCACATAATTATCACTGTAAATCATTATGCAAATACTGTGCAATTATATTTAGTTTCGGGCGATGTGGTGGCACAGTAGGTACTGCATTTGCCTCACAGCAGGAAGATTGCTGGTTTAAGCCTCTGCCAGGTCATTTAGCATTTCTGAGTGGAATTTTGCATGTCCCTGCGTTCACGTACGTTTCCTCTGGGTGCTCTGGTTTTGCCCACAAGTCCAAAGACATGCGCTACAGGTGAATTAGGTAGTCTAAAATTGTCCATAGTGTATGTGTGTGATTGAGAGTGTATGAGTGTATCCCAGTGATAGGTTGCAGCTTGAAGGGCATCCGCTGCGTAAAACATATGGTGGATAAGTTGGCGATTCATTCGGCTGTGACGACCCTAGATTAATAAAGAAACTGAGCCGAAAAGAAAATTAATGAATGAATATATTAAGTTTCACTGTTTATTTCAGTGCAGTTTCAATGTTGATTAATATATAATCATTTTCCAAGTACTAATAAGAAAGATAAGTTTTGTAAAAACATTTACAGTACAGCACTAAATATTTTGCTTATAATTTCGAGAACAAAATAGATATTAAAATCCCCTAAATGTGTATTGAAGTATACATAAATTAACTCTTATATGAGTAATGCCATTGCCAGAACTACAACTGAGAATGCTGGTAACAAAAGACATGATGACAAAAAAAGAAAGGAAAGTGAAAACAAGCAGAAGGGTTACAGGAGAATTGGAGAGGCTGAGAGGCAGACAGGCCAAACCCACAAAGGCAGCAGGCGGTCTGGATAAATGTCACCAGCGCAGCTCCACGGAGAGCAGCAGAAGCACAGAGAGCACATCCGCAGGACAGAAGCTCACGTAGGCGTGAAAAGGTTACTGCGGTGTGAGGTGAACACCTCATTGATCCCTGTGCCACAGGGCCGTACAGACACCAGATCAGTGATCTGAGGCCTGGCAGACCTTCTGCCTTCCTGACAGCCTGAAGCTGTGGAATCAGAACACGTGTTTGTTTCTATGTGAGCTTCACCAAAATCAGTCCCCTCTCCTCTGAGCTCACTGAGTCCTTTAAGTCATGCTGTCTTGTCTTATTATTGACTTAGGAGTGTGATGTGATCATTTAAAAGATGTACATCTAGCAAGCAGCTTTTTAGCAGCAATACAGAACTCGAGTGTGACATAAAAACATGATTTGTGAATTTGCTGAGAATTGGAAAAAAGCTGATGTGTAAAACGCTGCAGTTTGTGCACAGCTTTAAAGATACTTGATGATTGAAGTGACAGAGGTAATAAGTCTGGAAATTATTGTTATTCATACACAACCAGGCATGGATTAACACACAGGTTTGAATACCTGAGCAATCAAAAAAGCCCCTTATATGCTGAGTTATACTTTTGCCTATAGTTACTCCACATGATTCCACTGAATTGTTGAAGCGTTTATAATTGACATGCTCCCAGATGCACTAAACCATGCTGGTCAGCCGCATTGGCTTCTGATTTGTTGGGAAAAATTGAACACATGATATGGGCATTATAAATGGGATCGTAAATGATAATTGGATTCAAATGGGACAAGTGGCAGAGATGCAGATGTCCTCAGAAGATAACATCAACACCAACCAAAGTACTTTTTCAAAACTCTATTTAAAAGAAAATGATCAAATGGTGAAAGCTAATGGTGAAACTTGCTTAATCCAAACAAAAATACACTATATTTTGCTTTGCGTCAACATTACTTGTGGAGACTGACATGCAGTCTGCACCAATGGCAGGATATAGTGACTGAAACATTGAGCGAAAGCACAAGAAAGGCACAGACTGGCAATGCTTGTATATGTTATGAGCTTTGTGATGGTAATTTAGGTGAGAGATTCAGAAATAAAAAAATACAATTTAACATTCCATGTGAATATTAGTCCTATTACAGTGAACATTACAGTGCTGAGTTTTTTAGCAGAACAAGAACTTATAGGATACAGTAAAGTTTGTGGTTATGAATGTTTTGACTATGTTTTGACTAAATTTGAGAGTGATTAGAAATAGCTACTAAGAGAATTTTTGCATGCAGTTCAAATGTGTCTAGGTTTAGACACGGTTAGAATATTCCATAATAACTGGACTCATGGGTGTGCTGGAAGTTGCTGTATGTATTGTCATACTGTAGTGCAGAGTAGTCATGAGGAGGTAATTTTACATTCGAGAATAGGTAGAAGAAACTTAACCCCATTGAAAAAAACCATGACCACATGTAGATGCACTTTCTCTCCCTCTCTTTGAAAAAACAAACAAAACAAAACTCTTACTCTAGTACTAAATTCCCTGTGCACAAACAAGTAACTTTGTATAACTAGCACTTCTTGTATGTGTTGCCTCTACTTGTTGAATCATTAAGTGCCTCCTCAATTGTAAGTAATTTTGGACAAAAGCGTATGCTAAAAATGACTAAATGTAAATGCAAATCTGTATGTGTTTTTGTACCCCAGTTCACCTAAAAAAGTGTTTGAATCCTATTTTTTTCAGTAAAGAATAATGATGAAAGGGGGGCATCTACACTGTTAAGCTTTAATTTTTAATATTTTAAATTAATTTGGAGTAAGTGGGATTTGAGCAGCTTACTGGTAGAGAATTTCATTACAGTAGTGCAACAATCACCTTTAATTCTATAGCTAAAATTTACAGTAGATTGTCAACATGCAAAAAATCATGTTCCACAGCCTCCACCAAATATGAACATGCAAATAATGTGAACATCTGTTTTCTCAGTAGCACAAATAGTAAACCAATAATAAAGCAATAGCAAGGTTGTGGTTTTAGTGTATCGTCAGTGTGGCTTTGGATTAAAGTGTCTGCAAAACACATAAAAGTAAATGTAAATGAGAGTACTGCAGCATCACTAAGTCTTAACCAAACTGTCAAAGCCAAGTGCTTACCACACTGTAGATCTGAGGCTTTCGTCGTTTGGCCAGGTCAATGATGTTCACTCCATTGTAGTACAGGTTCTCCATGCAGCCATGAAAATTGCGTCGAATAAAAGTCCCAGGTTTACCAGGCAGTGGGATCCCACCAAAGCTTAGCTGTTACGGAGAAGGAATACAACAAATCAAATATAATTTGTTTTATATTTGAGCACATTGGGATCCACAAAAACAGCATCAGAACAAAAAAAATTGTAAAACAGTTTTACTTCCAAAAAACAAACCAGCAAACCAACCAACCAACCAACAAACAAACAAACAAACAAACAAACAAACAAACAAACAAACAAACAAACAAACAAACAAACAAACAAACAAACAAACAAACAAACAAACAAGACTATCCTGAGTTTTTATTATCATGGTTTATAAAGGACACCCAGTAAATGTCATTCAATGTTAAAATTATTTATATATCACAAATATTTATATCTAAATTTTATTTGTAATCTGTATGTAATATAGATTTAGCAAATAAAATTACTTATTTTAATTTTGTAACTAAATTATACTCTTACACCCCTATAAAATATTAAACACACAACTGTTTTCAACATTGATAATAATAACAATAGCACCAAATCCTCATAGAATGATTACAAATCACGTGTCACAGAAGTCTGTCGTAATGATGCTGAAATATAGTTATATCAGCAAAGGAATAATTCTGACTTGAAAGTATACAAATATAATATGTATGTTTGATCAAATAAATGCAGCCAAGGTTATCATATAAACTAGCTCTTTTAATAACATACTGACCCCAAACTTTCATATAAAAGAACTTCATACATTTCATATTATATGCATCCTTCACAGCCACATTTTCATTGCTATAAAATTAACCACAAATTCCAAAATAGAATACTGTCATGAAATGGCACATTGTTGTGGTAAACAACATTGGTATTTTGGACTGTCTTAAATGATTTGCTTCAGGTCATGCCACAACATTTCAGCAGGTTTAAGGTCATGGCTTGACTTGGCTTTTTCAAATGTGAAATGTCCTCTGACTCAGCCATTTGCAGTTGTGGATTCAGTGAGGCTTCATTTTTATGTGGTTTGAGTTTTGTACTGTTCATCTCACATATGGACAGTTCTGCTGTCCAGCTTGGCTAGAGGGTGGTTTCAAACTATTTATATGTTTAAGGTTAGATTTGCCTTTGCCAAAAGAAAAAAAAAAATTACTTGTTCATAACTCTTTTCAAAAGTTGTGGCTGTGTTTGGGATCATTGTCTTGCTGAAATGTCCTCCCTGTTTTCTTTTTCATTCTCCTCCTGTTAATTTAGATGTTGGAATCGAAGCAGCTAATATTTATTTACACCAAAAAGATACAGGGTTGCATCATAAATACTGAGTGATTTCAGCTGCTGCCTGAGCTTTCCATGTCCTTTTACTTCTCTGTTTCTTTATGTGTTGACTGTGTCATTTTATTTGATTATACATAAGTTAATTATTTATGAATTCCTTTTGTTTTCATTGTGTGTACTGAACATCCAGTTCAGTAAGGTTCTTTTAGAGAAGAGACAGATTTAAAGAAATAAATACTAAAGTCAGACCTGAGGTGATTAAAGGGTTAGTTATCTGTCATCATTTTCATATCTTCATGTTATTCCAAACCCACAACACTTATGTTCTAATTCATGAACCAATAAAAAAATTTTAATTGGTGATGGTGATATTGAGAAATTAATCTGGCCAATAAGCTGGCATGAGGTCAATATAATACATGTACATAAATGGGAGATATGCAGAATATTAGTAAAAGTAATTAACTTACATAACTATTTATTCATAAAAACATTTTTCAGCTTAGTCTCTTTATTTATCTGGGTCGCCACAACGGAATGAACCACCAACTTATCCAGCATGTTTTACACAGCGGATGCCCTTCCAGCTGCAACCAATCCCTGGGAAACATCCACACACATTCATTCACACACATACACTAAGGAAAATTTAGCTTACCCAATTCACCTTTACCGTATGTCTTTGGACTGTAGGGGAAACCAAAGTGAATGCAGGGAGAACATGCAAACTTCACACAGAAATGGCAACAGACATAGCCAAAGCTCGAACCAGCAACCTTCTTGCTGTTAAGCGACAGCACTACCTACTGCGCCACTGCGTCGCCACATAACTATTTAGGAAAACATTGTTTAAATGCATTGTATTTAAAACTGTTATGTTTAATTTGATATTTTACATTAAAAATATTTTTTTTCTGAAGGATAAAGACAACATTCATAATTAATGAACTAATAAATATTCATGAAATAATTTCATGTATTTTATGTAAAATACATAAATAATTAACAGAGGAACAGGTTGTTCAAATTATATTATTGGATAGTTAGTTATTAATAAACCTTTATATCTCTGTTTGGCTTTGCTTGTTGGTTTCATATTAAATAAAAAAACAAGCCTAAAGACATACTGTATGCTTGGTTGTAATAGCATATGAATAGAATTAAATAAGACTGGAACATACTGGTATGCTAAACTACTAAACATAATGTTACATCAATTATAGACAATAACATCTTGTTTAGTACCCACAAAACAACATGCATATCTGTGGAAGAGCCAGTCATTGGATTTTTGATCATTTGTAAGGTACATGCAAATTGACTTTTGCTTGAATTCGTTCTTATAACATATGTGGTCACATTAGAAAATGAATGGGGATTGATTATTTTACTGTCAGGTGCTGGATTCACAACTGAATGACTTGTCTTAAAAAGAAAGCATAAGGCAGGATATGGAAAACATTAGCTACAAAGAAATATTTAGAGGATTTTTAAAAACCCTAATTTAGGTCAATATATTTCAAATTTGAGTGATTTATTCACTAAAAATGTTTTTGGAAATGCTCATAGAAAATTGCTTATGATTCATGCTTTAGTAAGGAGATAAAAATGTATATCTATATGAATCAATTGGTTAACTCAAAATATTTTATTTTAAAACAAATTTAATTCACATGCAAACACTGATCATCACAAGAGTGAGAATCACCTAATAAAAACAAAAAAATGCACCATGTTTTTAAGCCTTCCAGAACTAAATGCCATAAATAATAATATCTGATCAATCTTCATGTGTGAATAAAAGTTCAAATTCAATCTGTTCATCAAATGGAGTGTTTGTTTCTTTTCAGAAAACACTGTAAAGCAAGCCACTCAGTTCAAATTGATTTATTTTTGATTTCTTTATAAATAGAAAGTGTCAAAGTTTTGAATGAATACACTCAGTGGAGAAATAAAAATTTCTCAGATTTGGTTAAAGCATCGTTAACGTTCGAGGTTACTAAAGTAACCCTTCATTCCCCGAGGAGGGGAACGGAAGCACTATAAGTGGATTTGATGTTCTAAATCCACGTATGGGAGGATTCGGTTCAGAAGCTGCTCGTCTGAAAGAGTATTGAACGGGCCAATGAAAGCAATGAATTGGCAGCGCAAGCTTGCGCAGGTGTGCTGCATCTCAAATTAACTGAGAGTATAAGCACACCTGGCGCCAGCAAACGCTATCCTTTTTAAGCTGAAGAGACTTTTAACAGCTAAGGGACAGTCATTATGGCGACGGAGTATAGTGCTTCCGTTCCCCTCCTCGGGGAACGAAGGATTACTTTAGTAACCTCGAACGTTCCCCTTCGGGGGGAACTTCAGCACTATAAGTGGATTTGATGTTCTAAATCCACGTATGGGAGCCCATTGAAAGCCCCATAATGACTGCACCTTACCAACACCCACAATGAGAGGGCAGTCAGGCAAGCGTGACACACCCAAATCATGGGAGGCGCGGTCCTCCAACTTGGCCCTAACTTATCTAACTTACTTCAAAAGAAGCTTTACGGAATAGGTATATTTTTTTGGGAGTCGCTAGCGTCTAGATAATTCTAGGAATATACGACCGTACGTTGGGAAGCGTGCCATCACAGTAGGGAGGACGCTGCGGAGACCATCCGCACCCAATAGGGAGACAAATGGAATTACATATGGACTAACCCTGAGAAGGGGGAGTGCGCATAAGAAGGTGGTTAGCGGATAGGGAAAGCACGGGTCCACCCAGGGGGGGGAACTTGATCGTGGCGGAAAAGCATATGGGGATCACCAGCGGGGATCGGCCATAGCAGGCACGTGTACCCAAAAACGCGGGCTGACCAGTGGGCAGACCTAACGTAGTGGGCCAGCAAGTGACTCCTCCGCTGAGTCAGTGCTGGGGGCCTCGGAGGAATCTGCAGGGCTCACCGAATGGGGAACTATACTGACAGACAGGAGGGTGCACATCTCTCCGTGTTAGGGAAAAAAGGCACCGCAAGCGTGCTATAACACCCACCGAGTTGTTTCCTCAATCACCAAAGGTCCCTACACCCTTGAGGAAACCGGCTCCACTCGCAGATTGTAAAACCTTGCAAATGTGTTGGGTGTTGCCCAGCCCGCAGCTCTACAAATGTCTGTTAAGAAGCGCCGCGTGCACATGCCCAAGAGGATGCAACGCTCCGAGTGGAGTGCGAACGCACTCCCGGGGGACGCGGCTGACCTCTGCTCAAATAAGCACATGAAATGGCCTCCACAATCCAGTGGGATAAACGTTGTTTAGATACGGCACTTCCCTGCTGCCGTCCGCCATAACAGACAAAGAGCTGCTCAGAAGATCTAAAGTACTCAGTACGGTCCACATAAATGCGCAGGGCGCGAACTGGACAAAGTAAGGAAAGGGCTGGGTCTGCCTCCTCCGGGGGCAGCGCTTGCAGGGTTACTACCTGATCTCTAAAGGGAGTGGTAGGAACTTTGGGCACATAACCCGGGCGGGGTCTCAGGATAACAAGAGAAAAATCCGGCCCGAATTCCAGGCACGAGTCACTGACAGAAAATGCCTCCAGGTCCCCGACCCTCTTAATGGAGGCCAACGTGACCAGCAGAGCTGTCTTCAGGGACAGAAATCTTAAGGATACTGTATCGAGTGGCCCGAAGGGATCAAATCGCAGGCTCGTGAGAACGAGGGCGAGATCCCAAGAGGGCGTGAGAGGGGGGCGAGTTGGATTAATCCGCCTAGCGCCTCCGAGGAACAGGATGATGAGGTTATGCTTTCCCACGGTGCCGCCAGCCACCGCGTCATGGTGAGCGGAGATGGCGGCAACGTAAACCTTGAGAGTGGAGGGCGACAGCCTGCTATCCAGCTTCTCTTGAAGGAAAGAGAGCACAACACTGATCTGGCAAGATCGGGGGTCTTCTCTGCGAGAGACACACTATTCAGTGAATAGACTCCACTTCAGGGCGTAGGCGCGCCTCGTAGAGGGGGCTCTAGCCTGAGTGATGGTATCGACCACCGCGGGTGGCAGGTTACCTAAGTCTTCCTCGCGTCTATGGACCACACGTGGAGGTTCCAGAGATCGGGGCGAGGGTGCCACATGGTGCCTTGTCCCTGAGAAAGTAGGTCCTCTCTCAAAGGGATCTGCCATGGGAGAGCCGTCGCGAGGAGGGAGAGCTCTGATATCCAGGTCCGGTTGGGCCAGCGGGGCGCAACTAACAGAACCTGTTCCTCGTCCTCCCTGACCTTGCACAGTAACTGCGCGATCAGGCTCACTGGGGGAAACGCATACTTGCGTATGCCCCGAGGCCAGCTGTGGGCCAGTGCATCCGTGCCGAGAGAGCCCTCGGTCAGGGAATAAAACAACTGGCAATGAGCGTTCTTCAAGGAAGCAAACAGATCAATCTGGGCCTCCCCGAATCGCGCCCATATCAGCTGGACAGACTCGGGGTGGAGTCTCCATTCTCCAGAGTGAATCTGCTGCCGTGAGAGCACATCGTCTGCACGGTTGAGCATACCTGGGATGTGAATGGCGCGCAGCGACTTCAGCCGCGGGTGACTCCAGAGGAGCAGACGGCGGGCGAGCTGAGACATGCAGCGAGAGCACATTCCCCCCATGTGGTTGATATATGCTGCCGCTGCCGTACTGTCCTTCCTGACCAGCACGTGTTGCTGCTCCAGCACCGGAGAAAAACGGCGGAGAGCAAGGAACACTGCCAACAGCTCTAGGCGATTGATATGCCAATGCAGCTGGGCACCTTCCGCAGCTGCATGCCCGCGACACACGGCTCCCCAGCCTGTGCTGGAAGCATCTGTTGAGACAACAACATGACTGGACGCCTGTCCCAGAGGCACACCGGCCTGCAGGAACGAGGGGTCGTTCCAGGGGCTGAGGGTGCGGCGACACAGCGCAGTAACAGAGACTCGGTGTGTGCCCGCATGCCATGCGTGTCTTGGAACTCGATCTTGAAGCCAGTGCTGAAGTGGTCTCATATGGAGCGGCGTGACAGCCACAGCAGAAGCCATATGCCCCAGAAGCCTCTGAAAATATTTCAGGGGGACCACTATATGCTGTCGAGCTCCCTCAGACAGTTCAGCAGCAGGCGAGGTGACCGAGTCCAGCTCCATCCCGAGAAAAGAGATCCTCTGCACCGGGGCGAGTTTGCTCTTTTCCCAGTTGACCTGCAACCCCAATCGGCGAAGATGCCGGAGCACCTGGTCTCTGTGCGAAGTTAATTACTCCCGAGAGTGGGCTAAAATCAGCCAATCGTCGAGATAATTGAGTACGCGGATTCCCGCGAGCCGAAGGGGCACTAGGGCACCCTCCGCGAGTTTGGTGAAGACCCGCGGAGACAGAGAGAGCCCGAAGGGGAGGACCTTGTACTGCCATGCTCGACCTTTGAACGCAAACCGCAGAAACTGACGATGGCGTGGAAGAATGGAGACATGAAATTACGCGTCCTTCAGGTCTATGGCTGCAAACCAATCCTGAGGGCGGACGCATCGGAGGATGCGCTTCTGCGTAAGCATTCTGAACGACAGCTTGTGAAGGCAGCGATTCAAAACGCGCAGATCTAGGATTGGCTGTGACCCCCCGCTCTTTTTGGGTACGATGAAGTACGGGCTGTAAAACCCGCTCTCCATCTCGGCTGGAGGTACCGGCTCGATTGCACCCTTCGCCAGGAGGGCAGCAATCTCCTCTCGCAAGACAGGGGCGGACAGGGGATTGACCCTGGTGAATACACGCCCGTGAACTTGGGAGGCCGTTTTGAGAACTGTAGTTCGTAGCCGAGTCTGATCGTGCGTATGAGCCACCGCGAGGGGCTGGCCTGCGCTAACCAGGCAGGCAGAGCCCTCGCTAATGACGTCATCGCAGCAATCGTTGACGTACCTGCAGAGGGGCAGCGTGGAGCGGGTGTGCTAATCCAGGGAGCGCGAGGGTCCCACAGAAGAGCTGGAGGAGAGCGATTCGCTCTGGCTCCGCACCCTGACTCCGGAGGGGGGGCTTGGGGGCTGGGAGAAGGGAGACCGTCCCCCCAGCGCCCGTGAGCCGCTGGCGGAGCATGCAGACCCTGCGAGCTGAGAGGCGGCACGTACCACACTGGCAGGGCCTGCAGTGCTCGTGAGCCACTGGCGGAGTGCACCGAACCTACGAGCTAGAGAGCTGAGCTCAAACTGGCAGATTTCGGGCTGTCACCTCCGGGGAAGTGGAAAAGTGCCCTTTCATTTCATGGCAGTAAAAGGTGCCCTCCAGCAGGGAAAGAGCAAGTTCCCTCCTCTCCAGATGACCTGTCCCAGGGACGCTTCGCGGTCCGTTGCCGGACTTAGCGGCGATCTGGGCAGGGGGAGTTGCCTGCTTCCGAGGTGCTTGACGCGCTCGCTTCACCAGAGGCGAGTGCGGGGGCGGTGCAGCTCTCGTAGGCGGGCGCCTTCGGCGAGGAGCAGGTATGGATGGCACGGCGGGCGGAGCGGGCTTACGGGGCCGCCGATTAGACATTACCCATCGGACTGCTCTCTCACTGCCTCGAATTCCTGGGTGAATTCGCAGACTGTGTTGCCGACCAGCTTGGGATATGGGCGAGTCAAGATAGCGGACTTTGTCAACTTCGCGCATATCAACCAAGTTCTAGTTAGAGGTGGGGCTCCTGGACCACTAGTGTGGACATCGTCCTTCCCAAAACACACGCAGCGGACTTAGTAGTCCGAAGAACTTAGTCGGCTGCGGTGCGAAGCTCATAAGCCTGGGTTGGACCCACCCTCGTGCAGCTCGGCCAGCGCCTGCGCTTGGTAGCGCTGGTAGGTGGCTATCGCATGCAAGGCGGATGCAGCCTGGTCCGTAGCTTGTAAGCTCTAGCTCCGAGGGAGCCAAAAACTCACAGGCTTTGGATGGGAGACGAGGCAGACTCCGCCAAGAAGAGGCGCCGCGCGGATTAACCGCCATCGCACACTCAACCTGAGGAATCGCCACATACCTTCTGGCCGCTCCACCACCAAGAGTGGTGAGGGTGGAGGGACACGCAGCACGAGCAGAAAAAAGGTGCTCTTTAAGACCGCGTGAGCCTACTGTGCGTCGCCGGGAAGAAGGGAACGCCCCTCCAGTCGGTCTGGCCGCGGAGCTGGGGGATAAACCATCTCCAACCCACGGCCGAAGCAGCCCGGGAAAGCACGGCTAACACGTCCGTTTCAGTATCCGTTTGACAGCGCTCACCTGCCCGAAGGGGGCGAGCGGGTCCGGATCATCGTCGGACAATGAAAGCCCACCCTCTGATGCCACGGAGGACATCTGATCTCTGGTGTCAGCGAGCGTGAGAGCTACCATCTGATTAGACGGATCACTCCCAGCGCCCGAAGCTTGGATGGAGCTCTTGGAGGAGCGAGAGGTCCGCGAGCCCTTAGGCGGCGGATTATCTTTTGCTGGAACCCTCAGATCTGCCCGAGCGCCCGCTGCAGAGCAGGAGGCGACTGGGGTGGCTCGCTCTCTCACGACAGTTAGCCGCGATCTTAACTGCGCGACGGTCATGGCATCATAGTGACGACATGAACCGCCCCCGAGCACCACATTAACATGCTGGACCCCCAAACATGTAATGCAGTGATCGTGCCCATCATCCGGAGCCAGGAAACCCCCGCAACCAGAAACGCACAGTCGGAGCGCCGTCCTGAAAAGGACGTGCTGCACGACTGTGTTGCTCTTTTAGGAAAGTTTGCAACAATACGCACCGCTCTGGAGGACAAGACCCAAAGGGACGCCAGGCAAGGGAGAAACCCAGCTAGACCATCTGCCACTGCGTGGACTCGCTCTGGACCGGGAGACACTCATTCGCTCGAAGTGGCTGTAGATCAGCAGGAGGAACCCTCATGAACTCGATCAGAAAAGTCTCTGAAGCGAAAAGGATAGCGTTTGCTGGCGCCAGGTGTGCTTATATGCTCAGTTAATTGGAGATGCAGCACACCTGCGCAAGCTTGCGCTGCCAATTCATTGCTTTCATTGGCCCGTTCAATAATCTTTTAGACGAGCGGCTTCTGAACCGAATCCTCCCATACTAGGATTTAGAACATCAAATCCACTTATAGTGCTGAAGTTCCCCCCGAAGGGGAACTTGTATTCTGAAATGTACAACAGTTGTATGGGTTTAGAATGGCATGAGACATGTCAGAAATGACAGAAGTTTCTGAACTAAACTTTTTAAAAAATATAAATGAAAAAGAAAATGAAATGATTTGGAGGCACGAGAACAATCCTTCAGTGTGGTGAGAGAGATAAAGGTCAGTGTGTGGCCAGCCGGACATCGTCTCAGTGGCATTCGTGCTCTGTCATACCATTCCAGGATCTGGAAGGACACCTTGTTCTTCTCATTTATAGAGCCGTGGCATCTCTTATAGGTGAGCTGAAGCGCTGTCTTTATAGTGCTATTAACTTCAGCTGCTCCTCATCAGCTGCGCTCCAGTTACCCTTTGACTCCAATTGTACGCCTGGCTCTGGGACAGTGACTGGAGAAACACTAAGGAGAGGTAGATTCTCCATCACAGCGGATTTATGAACTACATTTTTCCTTCAGTGATCAATAATATATATTCTTGTGGTAACCTGGCACCACATGGGTATTAAAAATGTTTTTCTGTGGCTTCCTGAAAGCTAAATATGCCAGCGATAGAAACATATTTTTCTGTGCTAGTTGGTAATTTAACTCAAACATAAGTTAGATAAAGATCTTATTTTTTACTACACTCTATAAAAAGAACAATTATACACTAAGATCAGTTACTTATTTAAACACTCCTCAGAACACAGAGAGACTGTAAAAATTCTGACATTTTAAAACGACCTAAGCAGGCTTAATATACACTAATGTTTGGGGTCAATAACTTTTTTCCTTTGAACAAATGTGTAACTTTTAGGAAGCATGGCTGCATCACCACTGAATTAACCAGAATTGTATAACTACTATGCCCATAGCTGTCATTCTCACCATTCAGGTAAGACTGTACATTCAAAGCTTCTATTGAGATTTCAGAATTAAGCTGTGAATGTCTGTCATAATATTTTACCATTTTATAAGGAACATTTTATTATTAAGTTATTACATTACAAAATTGTAAAAAGTCAAATTAACTGCCTCAGACATCCTTATTCAACTGCTTGCTCATAATGTTGACAATTATAATTAAACTTTACATATTAATATATTCTTAATTAATACAGTAACTCTCATTAATTTTATTACAATTACTTTTTGATAAATGTAACAACAACTTTTTCTTCATTAAAGACTCATAAAAAACTTTTGAGTTTCCTCAAAACATTAAGCAGTACAAATGTTTTTAACACTGACAGAATTGTTTTTGTGCACTAAACACATATAACAAAATTATTTTTGAAGTATCATATCACATTTATTACTATGTATAATTCATGATTTTTTAATCTTTAAAAAAAATTCACATCTGACCCAAATCAACAAAATCAGCACACTATCAGGTCAAATGAATTTAGTTTAACAGATCATTCAATCTGACAAACTTTCTTGCACACCATTTTAGCCACACATACCCCACAGGTGCAGACATTGCCACATCAACTGCTTATCTTTTTTTTAAGACCAACCTCATAGTCGACCTCTAGAGAGTCTCCGTCCCCCTTGGTCCTGAAGTGTTGAGTGTGTCTGTCCAAAGTGAAGTTGACCTGCTTATTAAAGCGTTCGATCAGGACAGAGTGCCAGTGCAGATCATCCAGAAGACTGCCCAGAGTGACCACCATACGGGCACTACTGGATCTCACCCTGCTGTCATCTGACAATCACAAGAGATTTCAAATTAGCCGTAAGCTATTAATTATGCAGATCTTCAAGTCATTACCTTGCACTACCAATCAAAACTCTGGGTTAGTTTGATTTTAAAATGTATTTCCAAACAGTATTTAATGCTTACCAAGATTACACTGGTCTGGCTAGTAATAAGCAGAAATGCTGCTATTTAAATTTTCTATCTTAACATATTATGAAACACAATATATTCCTATGTTGACATTCTGCTTTTCAAGCTTTTGGTGGGAGTGACAGAAAGTCTCAGTCGACATTATTCTTGCTCCAGTAAAGCTGTACCGGTGGTTCACAGATCATATGAGAAACACTTAACACAAAACAGATGCTTTATACACATAAATACTTGTGCATAAATGTTCATTGATAACCTTTCTATGAACATAATTTGATTATAACTGCAGATCAATGACAGTGCAAAATAGCCTACTGTAATTCCTGCGATTATATAAAATAAATAAATAAAATAAACATATATGAGCACATACCGACCCTTGCACGCTCCAATATTTTACCAATTATAGATAAACTACACACAACATACATTTAGTCCGTATTTGGGTTCAAAAACAACACGCAACATACAGCCCAGTCAGAAAAAACCTCTCATCTGTATTTTTAATCTTCACCAGCACATGTGGTCTCTTGTTAAAAATCAATTCCGAGTTCATAATAGTCCAAAAGGCGATGATAAATGACAAACATGGCCGTTTGTTCATGTTTAAGGTTGTTAAAAGAATTATTTGCTCCTTTGTTTTTTCTGGATTCTCCTTTTTTTTCACGCTTCACTCTTGTGTTTGTCTGTTTCTGAAAGGATCAGATGTCAGAAGCACTTAAATAATCACGTGCACGTTGTTATCATCAGCTCAAGAAGTTTGTTAATTCAAATATAGCTCCCTGGAGAAATTGAAACCACCCGCACTTTTGCACAGCCTCGTAAAACAAGAACAATGACATGGTAGATTTTGTTCTTCTTGGTTTTGTGGCTGTACATCAAGACAACGACAAAGTTTGTTTGAGCTTGGGTCGACCATGGCTCATTATTATATGCATATGGTATTACAATATAATGTCTCAAATCAAATCAAATTAATTTTATTGTCACATCATCAGCAGCATGTGTGCTATGATGAGTGAAAAGCTTAGGTGCTGGCTCCAGACAGTACAAAATAGAGATAGTGCAAATACAATTACAGTGTGTAATTAAAACACGACGGTTTCTTTGCTTTCAATCTCCTGCTTGTGTATGCAAGAGTGATGTTTCTCTGTAAACCAATAGCATTCAGCTGAGCATCTAGCTCCAACTTTTGGTGCCCTTTTGTCATGCCACTCAATGGAAACAGGCCATAAGGTGCTTCTAATTGTAAATTCAATCATTTGCCATTCATGGATTACAAATTTAAAATGTGAGATTAAATTAATGTGAAAAGACATTTAAAAAACATTAGCACCTATAATATGCCGACAGAAAGCATGTTGATGCATTTACATGCAGAGCAAAGTCTGTGTAACTTAAATGACAAAAGTCTAGCTGTGATGATATGTTAACACTCAAGTTGTGCACTTTTAAGCCTGACTAGCAAGCTACGAGTGTCCTGCAGTTGGTGCCTCAAACCAAGCCTATGCAGCACTGATAGAATACAATACAATTGTGCCTGTATTTGAAAACCTTACATTTTATAATAAATTATAATATATATATATATATATATATATATATATATATATATATATATATATATATATATATATATATATATATATATATATATATATATATATATATAAATATATATATATATATATATATATATATATATATATATATATATATAACATTAATATTTTATAATTTTTATAATGCATTTATTTATTGTTTAAAGTCATTTTGCAAATATCTTATTAACAGTGACATTAGTCTAACAGTCTCTCAGTCATTGCGAGTAACCATTTGTTACTGTTTTGAATACTTTTAAAGCATCTAAACTCTATGTCTTTGCTGCATTTATAAAGTGTCTATGTTTTGAGGTCAGTCGGTGTGATGCAATTTTTCTATGTACAAAATGATTGTACTGGAATCCTGGGACTGATTATTCTCCAATCCCTGTAGGCAATACAAAATAAACAAAGTAGTGACATTTTAAGTAAAATTGCACAGTAAAAGTACCAATACAGCACTAAAATTGTACTCAAGTAAAAGTACATAAAGTACAATTTCTAAGAAATTCTACTTGATTACAGTAATTTGAATATTTGTTTTTATTGCATTACACCACTGGGTGCTTAAAATGTTTTTGTTTTTTTTATCTCTTTAAAAGACGTACTTACTCAATTAAATGCTCAATAAATAATTTAATGAAATGTAGACATTTAAAATTAACTTTTAAAATTAACTAAAAACTTTTATAAGGCAGCACATTAATATTTTCTTTATGAATGCCTCTCATGAATTCCATTACAGCTATTTTTGATTCATAACCACAATGGAAAAACAGCATAACATCCAATACAAAGCAACTATGATTAAATATATGAATATTTCAGCCCTCAGAAGTTGCTGGTTTCTCCAAGTACTGTAACTCACCCAGGTTTAGATGCAAGGCCAGCCTGCCACGATGAAGCTCCAGAGTGATATAATCTCCTCGCTGGCCTTCTCCATGCAGTAAAACACCTTCTGCCTGACGACTCTTAAATCGCAGCGATATAACATCTTTCACTGTGCTCATAGACTTCTGGTTGAATCGGTAAAGCAAAGAGCTTCTGCCATCAAAATCAGCCACATACGATCCTGTGGACACATGAGAGTTTTTATTATTATTGAACACTTGCTGGATGTTTCTTTTTTTTTTTTTTTTTTTACAATTTAATCCAAATTAAACCAACATAACTATACAGTGTACAACAAAGCAACAAAGTTTTTAGATATTTAAAAAAGTAATTTATGTAACACTACAGTGTATGACTTTTCCAATCTGAACCTTTTAAACAGCAGGCATCGCACACAAAACAGCTGAAAATCAAATGCTATTGCATTTTCAAGCTGTTCTGAACACAACAATCTCACGTAGAAACATGCTGTATGCTTCATTGCTAGGAGACGCATGGCAAATGAAAACAGTACATTTTAAAATTGGCTCAAAATACCAAACTTAACATGCTTGATATTCTTTCACTAATCAATCTTTTTTGTATTCAGTGACTATCACACACTATACATTTTTCTATAAATCTGTCATCTCATACATAGTATCTGTGAACTGGCTCTGACTTTTGACAGAAAAGTCTGCTCAGCACACATGTATTTCAACCTTAAACTGGAGTTTTAGCCTCTTTTTTGAGGGGCTTAATCCTCATGTGGTCTAAGAATTCTGTATATTCTGTTTGTACTTCAGGTAAAAAATGAACTGACTTTAACACGCCTTAACTCTTAAGAATGTTCTTAATTCTTAACCTATTTTGCACAAAAAAAACAACCTCATCATTCATTCAATCATTTTCCTTCAGCTTCAGTTCATTCAGTTCACCTTTACTGCACGTCTTTGGGCTGTGGGGAAAACTGGAGCACCCAGAGGAAACCCACACCAACACGGGGAGAACATACAAACTCCACAAAGAAATGCCAACTGGTCCAACTGAGGCTCGAACCAATAACCTTCATGTTGAGAGGCGACAGTGCTAACCACTGAGCCACTGTGTCACCAACAACCTCAGCATTCATCGCAAATTCTGTGAGTGCTGTCCCTTGTCAGTGAGCAATCCACAGTATATTTAATGGCACCACTCGCTTTTGACTAAAGTACATATTTACACTTTCTAATGCTAATGCTACATTGGTGAAAAATGTTTTTTTTTTTAAACAAATGAGAGTATTCATAATACTGTTTAAATTATTCATACTTTAACATAAGTTAAAGCAGCTTTTTGTGTTTGTGTGGGGTGGGGATGTGTGTTGAAGTCTGCATGCATGTGTCAGTAGTTGTTGTGATGTAAAAATAGTTTTAAGCTCAAGACAACTGAGGTACCTTAAATGTGTACAACATTCATAAAAACATTAACATAGTAAATGGCTCATTTGTGTATAATGGGTACAATGTATAATACATTTTGTAAATGGGTAATTTTAGAAAGAGTAATCATGCTTCAAGATAAAATGTTAAAAAAACAAAACATAATTTATATTTTTTCCTACTGTTATGGTCACATGTCATTTTGGACCCATACTTTAAAAGGAGGGCAAAATTATGAATATATAAAAATAACTTAAATAATGGCAGGCAAATAAAGAGCTGTGTTTCTACAGTATTAACAGGAGAAATGTTCTCTGTTGAGGTTTTAATGGAGAAAAGTTAATGGGGCTTAACAGTTTACAGCACAGACGATCAACTCAGCCAATCAAGCGTTCCACTAATGTTAAAATCTAATGTCTGAACGCCATAACGTCAATGAGATCAAATGTTGCCTATATTCCATACCTGCCAACACTCCCGTTTTTCCCAGGAAGGCTCTTGTATTTCAGACCCATCTCCCATTTTGTCTTTTCTCCCGGAAAACTCCCGTAATTTGGCCCCTATCCCAGGGTCCTCAGCTTTTATACATCATATGCTGAAACCTGGTGCATAGGACAGACCAGGCACGCCTTCAGATCGCTCAGCTCACCTTCAACCCCCCAAAGTTTTCCTTCGACCACTTCCCACCTTCTTTTGGTTTTTCCAGCCCTTGGTAAGACTCTGAACAGTGCTGTATGGCGTAGCACGCTTGTCCCCCCTCCCGTCTTCCCCAACGGCCCGCACTCACATTACTTTTGGGCCTGGGCACGCTTATGTCATTAATGCTACGCTGTTAAGTAAGCGCTCTCATTCAGCACAGTGGAGATTTATTTAGTTACATCGCTTTAGTCGTTTGATATGCGGTGACACGCAGTCAAATATTTCGCTGAACAGATCAGCCACTTTTGATGCTCATAAACAATCAAAAAGTCTTTGTGCAGGTATTAGGAGGTTTGCTGAACGTGCACAGCTGTCGTGCAGTGAGGGGTTTGCATCTTTAATAAACTACGACAGTTTGTGTTCATTGAACAGCAAGAATGATTAATTAATCCATATGAAACAGTCCCTTAAAAGTCACGTCTCGCTTACAGTTTCGGGCTTAGGTGCGTTTAGCACACACACACAAGCATACCGCGCCAAAGCCCATGTGAACCGCACTCTGGCACACTTCTTCCAACGGGGCCCGGGCCGACCAAGTGAACTGTGCCTGAGACATCCTCACCTGTCTCAACTAGGGTTGGGTACGGAAACACGGTGCCATTGTAGCACCAGTACCTTGGTAACCAGTATGTACTGGTATTAAATCAGCATATAAATTTCGGTGCTGCGGCAAGGACGTAAGAAGCATCAAAGGGGTGCATGAAAAAAGGCACACATAGGCTTTGTGTCACACCATCACTAAACATTTAATTCTAAACAACTTTGAGGAATACGGACTGGCGATATTAGGCGTTTAGTCTTCAGATCTACACGGGTAATCACGTTTATCCAATTTGCTTAAACTAAGCATTCTAAAGCATATTTTACAAGCAAGGATTCTTACACAGCAACTGTCTTTACAAAAGTTGCGTGTAAGGGGGAAACGTGTCAAACTTAATGACACATTTGAGGGCTCAAAGGCAAAGGAATGCCTCTCTCGGATGATTTAGGTGTCACGTGCAATCACTTCTTCTGCTTTCGCGGCACTCTCTTTGCGCGGATCAGTTCCCCGCATTCGTCAGTTGATGCCCAAATTGACACAGGTAATAAAAAGATTAAACTTCAGTCATTATCATGATGTGAAACACTATCAAAATGTCCACTGTTGATGATATTATACTTCTGTTTTCAATAGCAATATTAACACGTTTACTGTAATATAGGAAGTCCTCGTTTATGCAGAATAAAAAGACCAGAATAAATTGACCTAAACTGTAGGCCTGTTAAAGTTTACAAGTGCAACAATGTGCCTTGGTGTACTTGAATGCTAGAAATGTGTTATCCTACACTAGTATAACTTGTCAAATAAATGAACAAGGAAGATTTTTTAGAGTTTAAGTTCTTTAATTATCTTGTTTATGAAGACTGCAGAGTGATGCATGAAAACAAATGACTTTGAATAATGTTTTAAGTATTTTGTGATATACAGTATATGTTAAAATGTGCTCCTAAAAGTACCCTGCAATCACCCCCCCCCCCCCCCCCAGGTTATTAGTAAGCTAATGTAATTTCTTAATGCAAATCTTAAATTCATTCAAACCAAAAAAATAAAAATAACAAAAATTAAGGGAAATGTATTAATGTCATACAATATAAAATGATGTAATTGAATTCTGTACCACAACTGAATTGTAAATATAATGTTAATTTTCAGTGTTCTAAGATATCTAAAAAGAAGTTAGAATTTCACCAGCTCCTTTCATCATTTCAGTTCATGTATCCTTTGGTAAAAATAAGACTAAAAAAAACTAATGATGCTTGCTTTGAGATGGTTAAAAAATAGACCTTGTTAAAAGCATCTGCTCTGACGCAATACCATGTTATGTTTTTTGAGCAATACATTGACCCAGTACAACAAGTACAATCCAAGTACGACAGACACTTAAACATTTCTTTCCTCCTCGTCTTTTTAAACATGAAAACTGTAGATGTTTTTCTACAGACCACAATTGCATCAAACACATTCAGCATCAAAAACTTCTTTCTCATTTTTGTTTGCACACTTGTTATGCAGAAATCTCTTTATCTGCATTCTAGTTCATTACTGTACAACACAGCTCATAATGAAGCAAAACCCTATATAGCCTACAGAAAAAAATGAATGAAAGAGTGAAGTAAAACAAACAGACAGAAAATGAATGCCTCTATTTTGAATTAGTGAAGCAAAAAAGCCTGCACATACTTCAACACTGAATGTAATGACCTATTTTTGATAATAAATAGCGACTGCTCCATTTGACAAAATAAGGATATGGTGAGCCATGAGGGATGAGGTCTGGGCATAACAATCTTGCAGTCATGATAATGACACTTATCTAGTATTGCACCATTCTCAGGTTCAGCTCGAGTTCACAACTGTCACAGCAGTTGGCTGATTAGCATTAGTATTTTGCCCATTATGTGATATGAGGCTCAAGTTAATCTGAGCTGTTAGGTGCAATCACCACACTACCAGTGAGCAGTAGCCGTCAAATCACCTATAATTAAAAGAACATTTATTCTCTTTTTTCAAGGTTAAACTCGCCACTCAAGATCCAGTGTACTCTATGCAGCCTGACTTTTAGCTTATTAAAAAATAACTGTTCCCATTTGTCATGGGATTTGCACGCAAATTCTTTCAGTGTCTGTGGATGATTATAAATGTGATTCTTCTTGCTGCATTTATTAGCAAAGCATACACGCATCCGAGTCTAATGCATGGATCATGGCACACAATAATTAAGTATTAACTTAGGGATTTTTTTATAATAAATGTCTATTTAATTCAGACTGATTTTTTGTCAGTCTCAGGAATAAATGTTTTTATATCTATCATTTGCAGCACGGTGGCTCAGTGATTAGCACTGTCACCTCACAGCAAAAAGGTCGGGGCAAGAAGACTCGGCTAGTTGGCATTTCTGAGTTTCTGTAGATGAGTTTCATAATAGTGTTCTGAGGGCACACAATGAAGTTTGGTACAACTAAACAATAAATACATTATTTGATGAAAATCCTAAACTAGACCACTGCAGTTTATGAGACTCTATTAGTGTTTTTTACTCTGACTTGCACAGAAAGGAAAAATTAACATGAATTTAAATAAAGTCCATCGAATTTTCTGATGTACATAACTGTTTTTCAACTTTTATACAACAGTTTATCCCATTTATCATCTTTATACCAGTTAAAGTCTTCTGGCACCTGGATTTGTGAAATATTTATGTCAATTAATTGAATGAAAACATTGGTATTTTTTTATTATTCAAAGCAAATTCTATTATAAACCCACAAAAACTTGATTCAGTTTGCCATTCACTGCCATTTAAAAAAATAAAAAATAAACAGGCCACACTGATATGTATGTATAATTTTTGAGCATTTGTAATATATTACACATGAAGTACTCACGGTAAGCACAGCCGTACACCGCCACTCTGAGGCCCACGCGACCACTGGGGCTCCACTCCAGAGGAACAAAGCGGAGGAAGCGGGTCCTGATTGAGTGGCTCAGTTTATGGTGGACCACACTTTCTGTATTCACGTTACCCACAATTCTCTGTAATTACACAAAAATAACAGTTTTTACTTTATATGACTGTAGTACTCTGTGGTGTCACAGTAGTGTTTTAAAGTGTAAGAGTTAAAAATTATTATAATTTTTTTTTGTGGAAATGCTGGATATATTGGTTGAAAAGATATAAAAATAAATGTAATAAAACATTACAACTATTAATTAATATATTTATTTTTATATTTTATATATATATTTAAAAAAAAAAAAAAAGCTAAATTCATTTTAAAAGCTATGCTCTTCTATTTTTAAAGTGTTTTTTAATAATTAATATAACATTTTCTGGCTGATCAGGCATCATCTTTAAGCTATTTATGTATGAGCCAGTCCAACTGAATTCAAAAAGCAATATTTGTTTTGAAGGTTGTGCCAGTTCATGTAAATGTCAACTCGTTTTCATCTGCCAGCACACATAATTTTGACAGTAATTTGTGTCTGACTCACTTCACAGTTGAGACTTGTATAGAACACGAGAATCGATGACCAAAACACCACATGGATACAGATGAATCACAAAGAGGAGACATCATTTTTTTTTTTTTTTTTTAAACAGACTTTTCTATGTCCCTTTGAGATAAATAACATCAACAATATCATCACCTCCCCTGGTGAGCACTCGCAGCCCACAAACCCTGTTATGATGCCAGCAAAAACAACAATCTGACGTTAGTGACTTTAAAGGTTCTGCTTCATTCTGCTTGCAGACAGATTAAAAAAAGAAATATTATGCCAGCCAAAAGTACTGAGGAGAGCATGTGTGTAGATAACAGCTCAGCGATCTGGAGTCTGTGGAAGATCTTCTTTAAGATATTCATTTCATCCAATCTGTGACGTATACACAAATGAGGACAATAGAATCAAATCAAATCAACAGAAGAGCAACAACATATAGATTAGGAGTGTCAAAATTAGGGCTACATGATATTGACAATCTGCAATTGTGATATTTTTCTGTAATAAATATTGTGATATAAAAACGATGGTTTTTATAGCTTTATTTGACTGTTTTCTGGGGAGTCTAACAGTATTCAGGTACAGAATTGGAGTAATCACAATGCAAAAACATGCTTTTCTTACTTTGTTTTGTCTCATTTCTTGTCCAAATATCAAACAAATCTTTAGACCAAGTAAAAATTTAGTTTTTTGCTTGTTTTAAAGAAACTATCTGCCAGTGGGTTCCGTAAAATAATCTTGTTTTTGCTTTGAGATGTACGTAGATCTTTGGACTAGTGATAAGACAAAAACTGAAAGTAAGTTGCATAAATCATATAAATGTCATAGAAATGAAATGATTATATACAATTCTGTAGCTCCTGTTCAACTATAATTCAGACTGTACATTGCAAATCTTTGCTTAGTGACTATTGCAGATGTGCACATTGCGATGTCCATGCTGAAATTATATATTGTGCAGCCCTAATCAAAATTAAACGCTTCTATGTTGCATACACAGATATACAAATGAGGACAATACTGTATGGGTTTAATACAGACCATAATTGGTTATAATGTAGGCTACTGGTGGTTTTCTGAAGTGATTTGTGTCAGTAGCACACTATGGTGAGAGAATAAAGACACGTGTCCAAATAATATACTATGGCGAGTGAAGTATATGTGTTCAAATATATGTGCAAGGTGCAATTGCATACTATGGTAAGGGACACCAGATGTGTGTGCAAGCAGCATACACAATTAACAATTTTTGTAAGTGACACAGTATTTAACTGTAATATGAACTGTTTTTTTCTGTAGGACAGTTCTGCAGTATGTTGCTGTATTTTAAAATTGCATTGTAAAAAAATACTGTATGTTGTACAGTAAAGATAAACATACACTTCTGTTATATATATATATATATATATATATATATATATATATATATATATATATATATATATATATATATATATATATATATATATATATATATTTATTTATAACCAGTGGTATGTCGTGCAAAAATGGGGGGTTGTTGCTGGAACACTTCAGATCCTTTTGGAAGGGCACTTTCTATCCAAGACTAAAAAGGACATGTGCACTGCACAGGTTGAGCCCTATGTGTGCATGTGCCTGTTGTCATATCATTCTTATAACCTTGTTATCATTCTTAGCAATATTGGGCCATTACTCATTTTCCCTCATCATATCCATCTGATTGCTTCACTAACTGCCCAAAGATACACAGATAATCTACTTATTTCTACATCTAACTCTTCTGTACTGAATGGTTATGGTATATTTTTCCATTCCCAATGCAACAGCGTCAACACAAGTGCATTTGTCATTACATCATCACTTCCTCACACGACTCTCATTTGACACTCAGTGACGACAGCATCCTGTCCCTGACTGCTTCTTCCTTTCTTTTTTCCACCTCTGAGATGGAAAAAAGAGAAAACAACAATGGATCTGTCCAATTACCTATCAGCTCACCTCAGCCCAAGAGCGCAGCGAAGCTCCCACCGGATCCTGAGAGATGCCCCGGTTACAGGCTGCCCACGTAAACAGCTCCTCTATACACTTCATTAGCTCTATTCCTGAATCCACTCCTGCTAGACCTCCTCCTCCTTCATTAAAGCCCCCGTGAACTGCTGCCGTTATCGCCGACTCTCCATGGACCGTTTCATCAGCCCTGTTACGTCTGCAACTGTTACATCCTCCTGTGATTCACCAGTCATCCCTCCACTAAAACCAGTGTGAGTCCACATTACAAAACCTTTATCAGCACCTGCTTCACAATGTCTTTCTACTGAAAGGCTTGAGAAAGTCAATTTAAAAGCGCAGGAGGGGTATTACTGCTAACTTAAATAAAATAAACTAAAATTAAATCAAATTTTATATTTAAAAAAAACTTAATATGCATTTTTTTGTAAACTAAATGTATATATATTTTTTTAACAAAATACAAACATTGGCAACAATGAAACAATCAAAACTGGAAAACATAAACTAAACTCAACTGAAAAAATAATACCAACAAAATAAAAAATAAAAACAACAAAAACAATAATACAGCTAATTTAAATTATTAATATAACCATAAATAACTAATCATAAAACATGACTGTAACAAACATTTCCAATTAATGTTAAAGATGGCAGTTTTCTTCAAAAGAAAGTGGCTTTAGATCTGCAAAAGTGCTCATCGGGGCTCCACTGACCGCTCAAAACATGAATTACACTCCGTCCCCAGAGAAGCGAGGGCCCGAGAGTGTCAGAAATAGACAGCACCTCTGAGCCTCTGTGACCATGTTTAAATGAGAGCTAAGACAGCAAAACGGTCCCCAGACAACTGACAAGAAGCCTTTTCCTCTCCTGCTTTCCTCTCTTACTGTCTCCAATGTGCATCGCCTGCTCAAAGAAACATCATAAATGTTTTATTTACAGTTGTCCAGCCGAGCAGAAAACAGGCAAAATATCTAAAGGGATCCAAAGGCCTGGCAAGTGACGATTCCATCATGTGAGAGCTGTAGGGCTGCACTAGCATGTGTACAGTGAGCAAAGTGAGAAACTGACGCCTGAGGTGATTTTGAGCACACTTCTCCTGCCATTCTGGCTCTGGCTCGTCACGGCTAAATGAGTCGCAGACTTTTACATCAATTATACTTTATGGGACCCAAATGGGCTCAAGCTTTAAGCAAGCTAATCTAACAAAAGCATAGGCCCTCCTATCGATTGCCTATGGGACTGCTCAAGTCTCCGTATAATGTGAGCGCTGAGAGGTGTGGAGGAGAGATGGAAAGAGAGAAAGACAGACATATAAAGAATTGAGTAAATTTAGATGAAGTGAGAAGTGAGTTTTGGCCATGAGACCCAGATGAAGATGAACTGACAAGAAAGGTTTATACAGTGTTTTAGGGGTGTCAGTCAATTAGAAATATGCTGGTAAAACAAATACTATTATACAGTATATCAAGATTTGCTCAGAAAGGACTCAAATGCAGGTAATTAAAATATAATATTTTGTCTAAGCATATAAATACATTTGATAAACATTTCAAAACAACATATGCTTATGGATTTTCATGTTTGAACCTCAAAAGCACTAAATTAAACTAAATAAACTGGAAAGTACTTCAGATAACCTATTTAATATCAGTAAAGGCTGTGCACTAACATTAAAAATATATATGTGATACAATGCTCTTATTGTGTAGATGCTGTGAAGAGGCTTAACAGACCACAGCTGATCTGTGATCTGTACAGATGTTGTGAAATCCACTCATGAACGTTCCTCGTGTGACCACCAGAGGGAGCCATCACCTGAGTTCTAATCTCCCCAAGGCTCGACTGGGACTGATTACATACAGCTGAAACCCATTTCAGACTCTCGATATAAACGCACACATCCTTCACTCGGTGCGAAGTTTTGATTAGCCCCGGCCATCATCTCTGAGCGTTACCTTGTTGTTTATTGCCTTTCTGTGTATCGACCTGGACTGTCTTACCGTTTCTGAAACTATCTGCCTGCCTTGACCACTGCATAGTTATATTGATTCCTTCTGCCAGCCGCCAGCCTAGAATCTCTGCCTGTCTCTCGTTTACGATCACTCTCTCCTAGCCCCGACCCACGCCTGCTCTTTGACTATTCTACTGGAAAGTTCCGTTTCTATCTGATGTTTGTGAGTTTCCGCCTGTGATATCTTACTGTTATTAAAGTGTGCAAATGGATCCAGAAATGCCTGATGAATCATTACAGAAAACTTCGCCGCAAGGGGATCCAGCAACTCTACTACAGTTATCGTCCGAATTGTCCACTCAAGGAGCTCAGTTAGCCCTTCATCGACAACAACTGGTAAGACTGACCACTTTAACCGAGGAGCTTGTTCAAGCTGTACAACGGCTACATGTCGCACCTGTTAACCCCTCGGCCGCTCCTTCTCCTCCTCCTCCGTCGCCCCTCAGTATGCCCCTCGATCCCCTGCCACAGTCTGCAGTAAATCCCAGATTGGCTTTACCCGATAAATTTGACGGCAATCCCTCCAAATGTAAGGGATTTTTACTGCAATGTTCATTATTTGTTGATCAACAACCGTTTCTTTACCCCACTGATTCCAGCCGAATTGCCTTTGTATGCGCTCTGCTTTCTGGAAAAGCCCTGGAATGGGCTACAGCTATATGGAAGCCGGAGGGTAACACTTTTATATCCTTTAAGGATTTCCTGACACAATTTCGAGCAGTGTTCGAACACCCCGCCGATGGGAAGAGCCCCGGAGAGCAGCTGTTGACACTTGTTCAGGGAAGGCGAACAGCGGCTGAGTATGCACTCGCCTTTCGTACACTGGCAGCCCAAACAAACTGGGGAGAGGACCCTCTTAAGCTGTTTTTTCATAAGGGACTGTCTGCTGAATTACAGTCAGAACTGGCTTGTCGCGAAGAGGGGAAAACTCTTAGTGAATTGATTGAAATCACAATCTGACTGGATAATCTTATCAGAGCACGCCGAGTACCGCAGCTGCGACGCCTCCCTGATCTCGAACCGACGCAGAACGAACCCATGCAACTCGGTTACACTCAATTAACTCCGGAGGAGCGTGAACGCAGATTGCAGAATCATCTCTGTCTGTATTGCGGAGAATCTGGGCATCGACGCATTAATTGCACGGTCCGTCCAGCTCGATCGGTGAGTCTATCATCTTCTAACATATCAAGTTTAACTATTCGAATAAGAATGTCACAGGCGGATTGGGGTATTGATTGTACAGCCCTCATTGATTCAGGTGCCGCTGGTAATTTTATGTCATGGGAATTTGCTAGACGTCATAAGTTAACGTTGCTACCATGTGAATCTGTGCTTGCAGTGGAGGCGCTAGACGGACGTCCTATTGGAAATGGAAGGATCCAGCATGTCACAAAATCCCTTAATTTACAAATCGGGGCGCTGCATAAGGAAAGGATCAATTTCTATATAATTCAGCCATCCAGACATCCTGTAATTCTCGGTTTACCCTGGCTGCGCCGGCACGACCCTCATATTTCCTGGCAGAAGGGGCAGATACTGCAGTGGGGCTCAACTTGCTTACATCAATGCCTTGATGAGATCACTAAGCTTCCTGTCCAGACAATAAATATACAGTCCCTTCAAGGTCAAGAGTTTGCCACATTACCAACAGTATATTCTGATTTGACCGAGGTGTTCAGCCAGCAAAGCGCTACTCACTTACCACCTCATCGCCCCTATGACTGTGCTATTGAGCTGCTGCCAGGCACGATACCTCCCAAGGGAAGAATATTTCCACTGTCTCAGCCCGAGTCAGAAGCCATGAACTCCTACATCCAGGAGGAACTAGAAAAAGGATTCATTCGCCCATCTACTTCACCGGCGGCGGCCGGCTTCTTTTTCGTTAAGAAGAAAGATGGTAATCTGCATCCATGCATTGATTAACGTGGTCTCAATGAGATCACAGTTAAATATCGTTATCCTCTTCCTCTGGTACCAGCAGCCCTAGAACAACTACGTCAGGCTAAAATCTATACCAAACTCGACTTGCGAAGTGCCTATAATCTAATACGGATAAAGCAGGGAGACGAGTGGAAGACCGGGTTTTCCACCACCAGGGGGCACTATGAATACACCGTGATGCCCTTCGGGTTGGCCAACAGTCCATCCGTTTTTCAGGCATTTATGAATGATGTCTTCCGTGACATGCTGGATCAGTGGGTAATCGTCTATATAGACGACATCCTGATCTACTCTAATACTGTGGAGGAACACATCCAACATGTAAGAGCAGTATTACAGAGGCTTATTCACCATCACCTTTATGCAAAATTCGAGAAATGTGAGTTCCATCTGACAAGTGTGTCTTTCCTGGGCTACATTATCAGCGCGGAAGGAGTTACCATGGATGAGAGAAAGGTAACCGCAGTGCAAGAGTGGCCACTCCCCCAGACTTTAAAGCAGCTACAACGCTTCCTAGGCTTCGCAAACTTCTATAGAAGATTTATTAGAAACTTCAGTACCCTAGCAGCTCCCCTCACCTCCATGACGAAACGCAGTCATTCTAAATTAATCTGGCAACCCGAAGCTATACAGGCCTTCTCAGTGCTAAAGGAGAGATTCACCTCCGCTCCAGTATTACGTCATCCTAATCCCGAACTACCTTTTGTGGTGGAAGTGGACGCCTCCAACACAGGAGTAGGGGCGGTACTCTCTCAGCGCCAGGGCATCCCCGAGAAGATGTATCCATGCGCCTTCTTCTCACGCAAGTTGAACAGTGCAGAATGTAACTATGACGTCGGTAACAGGGAACTCCTAGCTATCAAGCTTGCACTGGAGGAATGGTGACATTGGTTAGAGGGAGCGACTTTTCCATTTACCGTACTAACCGACCACAAAAATCTTGAGTACTTGCGCACCGCCAAGCGCCTCAATCCCCGACAGGCTCGCTGGGCTTTGTTCTTTACTCGATTTAACTTTACTGTAACTTATCGTCCGGGCAGCAAGAACACCAAGGCGGACGCACTTTCACGAATGGAGGAGAGGGGTAACGAGGTTGAGCAGGCTGATGCCATTATACCCGATCATTTACTACTGGCTCCCGTTCAATGGGACTTAATCACGGAGATTACTCAGTTTAATCACGACAATCCCCCACCTGCAAACTGTCCTGCTGGTTTGACATTTGTACCACCGGAGTTTCGACAGGAGGTGTTAAAGCAAGTGCACGACAACCCCAGCGCAGGTCACCCAGGTATAACAGCCACAAAGAATCTAGTTTCCAATCGTTTCTGGTGGCCAGCGTTATGGAAGGATGTCATGGGGTACGTGAAGAACTGCATCACTTGCCAGACCACAAAATCTTCACATGAAGTACCAGCCGGATTATTACAACCACTCCCAGTTCCCGAACGTCCCTGGTCCCATATCGCTCTAGATTTCATAACCGATCTTCCGGTATCTCAGGGCAACACGGTGGTGCTCACCGTCATTGATCGCTTCTCTAAGGCATGTCGTCTCATTCCTCTGCCTAAACTGCCCACCGCGCTAGAGACAGCGGAGGCGATGTGTAACTGGGTATTTCGCTTTTATGGGCTCCCTGATGACATTGTCTCTGATCGGGGACCCCAATTTACATCACGATTATGGGCTGCTTTTTGTAGAAACCTAAATATCAACGTCAGCCTCACCTCTGGATATCACCCTGAGTCAAATGGACAGACCGAACGACTAAATCAGGAAATTACCCGCTTCCTTCGATCCTATTGTCATCAGCATCCGTCAGATTGGAATCGCTATCTCTTGTGGGCCGAGTACGCACAAAATTCCCTTGTCAAACCCTCTACCGGAATAACCCCATTCAAATGCATTCTCGGATATCAACCGCCTCTATTTCCATGGTCCGGAGAACCCACTACATTACCTGCAGTTGATGATTGGTTCTGAAGAAGTGAGGAGATCTGGAACAGAACTCATACACACCTATTAAGAGCGGTGAGAAGACAGGAGGTGCAAGCCAACCGGCATTGGCGAACAGGTCATCGATACATGCCAGGACAGTGGGTGTGGTTATCGACCAGAGATCTACGCAACCGAAATTCCTGTAGAAAACTTAATCCCAGGTATGTTGGTCCTTTTAAAATTATCCGTCAAGTTACCTTAGTATCATTTCGTCTTGAACTCCCTAATCATTATCGCATTTCTCCCACATTTCATGTTTCCTTGCTGAAACCCGCTGGTGGTCCACGAGAGGAAATACCACTACACGATGAACAGGCGCTCCCCTTTACCATAGAGGGCGAGGTGGCTTATCGAGTTCGAGAATTACTCGATTCGAGGCGTCGGGGTGGCGCCCTCCAATATCTGGTGGACTGGGAGGGTTACGGTTCAGAGGAACAAAGTTGGGTCAACGCGAGGGACATCCTCGATCCCACACTCACCCTAGAATTTCATCAGAGACATCCGGACAAGCCGGCCCCCCGACCGCGCGGAAGACCCCGGCGCCGACAAATTACTCGCCTCCGGAGCTGCTCGCAGGAAGAGGGTTCTGTTGTGAAATCCACTCATGAACGTTCCTCGTGTGACCACCAGAGGGAGCCATCACCTGAGTTCTAATCTCCCCAAGGCTCGACTGGGACTGATTACATACAGCTGAAACCCATTTCAGACTCTCGATATAAACGCACACATCCTTCACTCGGTGCGAAGTTTTGATTAGCCCCGGCCATCATCTCTGAGCGTTACCTTGTTGTTTATTGCCTTTCTGTGTATCGACCTGGACTGTCTTACCGTTTCTGAAACTATCTGCCTGCCTTGACCACTGCATAGTTATATTGATTCCTTCTGCCAGCCGCCAGCCTAGAATCTCTGCCTGTCTCTCGTTTACGATCACTCTCTCCTAGCCCCGACCCACGCCTGCTCTTTGACTATTCTACTGGAAAGTTCCGTTTCTATCTGATGTTTGTGAGTTTCCGCCTGTGATATCTTACTGTTATTAAAGTGTGCAAATGGATCCAGAAATGCCTGATGAATCATTACAACAGACTAAGCCCACATATTAAGTATGCATGTGATCTGCATATTAATTGTTAACGTCAACCATCATCTGCTTCATAACAAAAGGTTAAACATTTGATTAACATTTTACTAACAATAAAAGAAACATCTGGAAAGTATTCATATTGTTTCACTTTTTCCACATTTTTTAGGGTACAGCCTTATTTCAAAATGGATTAAATTAATTTATTCCCACCAAATTCTACACACTTTGTAAAACAAAAATTTTAAAGCTGTGCAAATTTATTAAAATTAAACCTGAAAAATCACATGTACATAAGTATTCACAGCCTTTGCTCGGTACTTTGTTGATGCACCTTTGGCAGCAATTACAGCCTTAAGTCTTTTTGAATATGATGCCACAAGCTTGGCACACCTGTCTTTGGGGATTTTTGCCCATTCCTCTTTGCAGTACCTCTCAAGCTCTGTCAAGTTGGATGTGAAGCGACGGTGTACAGTTATTTTCAAATCTCTCCCGAGATGTTCAATAAGACGTAGATCTGGGCTCTGGCTGGGTCACTCAAGTACATTCACCAAGTTGTTGTGAAGCTATTCTATTAATATTTTGGTTGTGTGCTTTGGGTCATTGTTTTGCTGGAAGATGAACCATTGCCCCAGTGGTCAAGAGCACTCTGAAGCAGGTTTTCATTCAGGATGTTTCTGTACATTGCTGCATTCATCTTTCCCTCTATCCTGACTAGTATTCCAGTTCCTGCTGCTGAAAATCATCTCCACAGCATGATGATGCCACCACCATGTTTCACTGTAGGGATGGTATTAGCCTGGTGATGAGCGCTGCCTGGTTTTCCATCTGGGCACTCTACCTTACAAATGGCTGATTGGTGGATTGCTGCACAGATGGTTGTCCTACTGTAAGGTTGTTCTTTCTCCACAGAAGAATGCTACAGCTCAGACAAAGAGACCATTGAGTTATTGATCACCTCCCTGACTAAGGCCCTTCTCCCTGATCAATCAGCTTAGATGGCCGGCCAGCTCAAGGAAGAGTCCTGGTGGTTCCAAACATCTTCCACTTATGGATGATGGAGGCTACTCTGCTTATTGGAACTTTCAGAGTAGAAAGTTTTCTGTAACCTTCCCCAGCCTTGTGCCTCAAGGCAATCCTGTCTCGGAGGGCTACTGACAATTCCTTTGTCTTCATGCTTGGTTTGTGCTTTGACATGACATATTGTGCAGCCTTAAACACCGTATATAGACAGCTGTATGCCTTTTCAAATCATGTTCAATCAACTGAATTTACCACAGGTGAACTTCAATTAAGCTGCTGAAACAAGAATGATCAGTGGAAACAGATTGTACCTTAGCTTAAGTTAGAGCTTCACTGCAAAGGCTGTAAATACTTATGTACATGTGATTTTTCAGGTTTTTATTTTTAATAATTTTGCAACAATTTAAAAAAAAACTTTTTTTACATTGTCATTATGGGGCATTTTCTGTAGAATGTTCAGGAAGTTAATTATTTTAATCCATTTTAGAATAAGGCTGTAAAATACAAATTAAAAAGTGAAGAAAAAAAAATCGAAGTGCTTTACGAATGCATTGTACCTGCAAGCAATTACAGTTATAAATAATTTCTGTAAATACATCTATACTTAAATTGTTGACCCATATCACTACCACTTAACCCATATTTTAACCTAGCCATACTACTGAACCTGTCACTAACATTAACCACATGTCATCTAATTAGCTACAAATGCATTTTTAACACATTAACATAAATGCATCATGCTAATAATTTCCTTAATTTATTGTTTACATTCAGTAGCTGTAATCTTTATCAACTACTAGAAAGCATGATGGTTATCACCATAAATCAAGTATGTTTCCTCAAATAAACGAAGTAAAATTGATAGTTTTGTGCATCTTTGTCATGAAGATAACAATTTTAAGTCTTAAAGCATTTTATAAGTTCAAAGACAAGTGTAAAAATGGACTTTTTTATGTTAAGGCCTCAATGATCTTCTTGAAATAAATGCTACTTTCTCCTTTAAGGTTCATTATTGAAAATGCTTTTGTGTCCCTTCTAAGGACCATTAGGCCTGTTTCACTCATGACGAACCTTTAACATACTACCTTATTTTTCTCCCTCACATTTTTTGCTACCTCACATTTTTTTCTCCCCACCTTTATTTTCAGGAGTGTAAATCTTCAATAATGGACATAATTGTAAATAGTAGTTGCCAATAGTCGTCATTATACTCTTAATAGCCAGGGAAATTATATTAATTTTTTTTTTTATTAAAATTTACTCACTATTTGCTTACTTGTATCAAACCATCATGAGTTTTTTTCTTCTGTTGAATTAAAAAAACAGATATTTTGAAGAAAACTGAAAACCTGTAACCACTGACTAGTAGGAAAAACAAATACTATGGAAGTTAATGTTACAGGTTTACAGCATTTTTCTAAATATGTTCTTTGTGTTCAACAGAAAGAAGGAGTAAACTCATAAAGGGTTAAATCAAGTAAAGGGTGAGTAAATGATGACAGACTTTGTTTTGTTTTGGGTGAACTATGCCTTTAGGAGAATTCTATTGTGTTTCAATACATTCTAGAGAATTCAGAAAGCTACTGTACTGTATGTGTCAAAAATAGGCTCAGATCTAACACTAGGCTTACACCTTCTTCAGCTTCACTCCTGCTAAGTGCCGCTCACTCACAGCGTGTGAATACTGCAACCTGTTCATATGGCCACCAAAAAAAAAAACTTCCAGGTGTGGTGTGAATCAGGCATTCAAAGTGAGAATGCAAGATTAAAACCTCTTCCGTGAGACCAAATTGAAAACAGTAACTGTGAAGATTACATCAAAATGGCCAAAAAGTAAAAATGTTAAGAAAAAAATTAAATAAAAATGTTAAATAGAAATGAAAAAGAATTGGAAAATTCATTGAAAATTAAAAAGTAAATGAAACTGACATATAAAGAAAGAAAAAGAAAAGAAAAAAGACAGAATAGAAAAGACAAGGAAAAAGGAAATATGAAAAAGGAAAAAGGAAAAGGGAAATTAAAAAAAAGATAGGAAAAGAAAAGGAAAAGAAAATAAAATGTAATAAATTAAAGGAAAATGAAAAAAAGGAAAGAGAAACGGAAAACAAAAAAGAATGGAAAAGGGAAAAATGGAAAGAAATATAATAAAAAGAAAAAAAGGAAAAGGAAATTAAATTAAATTTATAAAATTTATTATATAAACTTGAAAAGGAAAGGAAAAAAGGAAAGGAAATAAAAGGAA
Source organism: Danio rerio (assembly GCF_052040795.2). Taxonomy (NCBI): domain Eukaryota; kingdom Metazoa; phylum Chordata; class Actinopteri; order Cypriniformes; family Danionidae; genus Danio; species Danio rerio. The sequence continues at coordinate 25,462,543 of NC_141029.1, read as the reverse complement.
ATGGGAAAGGAAAAGGGAGAAAAAAGAAAAAGAAAAAGGAAAGAAAAACAAAAAATAAAGAAAAAGAAAATGAAAAGAAAAATAAAAGAATAAAGAAAATGGAAATTAAATGACATGAAAAGAAAATGAAATGAAATTAAATGAAATGTAAAGGAAAGGAAAAGGAAAAAAGAAATGTAATAAAATAAATGCAAAATTGAAAAGAAAAAGGAAAGGAAGGGGAAAAGTAAAAGAAATGGAAAAAAGAAAGAAAAAAGGGAAGAAAATAAAAGAAGAAGAAATTGAAAAAAAAAGGTAAATGGAAATGGAATAAAACTAGATTAAAAGAGAAGGAAAGAAAAAAGGAATTGAAATGAAATTAAATTAAAGGAAAGAAAATAAAGGAAAATAAAGAAAAGGAAATAAAGGGAAGAGAAATTAATAGAAAGGAAATAAAGGAAAGGAAATAAAGGAAAGGAAGAGAAAAGAAATGAAGGAAAAGAAATAAAGAAATGGAAATAAAGGAGGAAAATTAGGAACAAAAATAAAGGGAAAGAAATGATAGGAAAGGAAAGGTAAAAAGAAAAAGGAAGAAAATAGAAAAGAAAATAGAACGAAAGAGGAAAAGAAAATATAAAGAGGAAAGAAAAAACAAGAGAGAAAATTTACAGAAAAGGAAAAATAGAACATTAGACGAGGAAAAGAAACAAAAAGAAAAAAGAGCAAGCAAACTGATACTTCATGGAAGTGCCTCAAAATAATGACTGTCACTTTTAACATGTCATGCTACACACCTGTCATGCACACACACGCACACGCACGCACACGCACACATCTCTCTCTCTCTTCATATGTCTCTCTCTCACACACACACACATATATAAACTGTCAGAGAAAAGAAAATGACAAAGGACAGCATGAATGCAGCTCAGTATCTGGATGCCCCACAGGCTGTAAGGCGTAAGAAATGACCGCTGTGAGGCCCACAAAGCCAATGCAGTCAGCAATTTTCTGTCAACGCAGGCGAATCCTGTTTTCCCAGCAGGAGAAGACGGCAATACAAGATGAGAGAAAATGAAGACAAAGAAGGAAGTGTGTCTGGGAAATTTCAACAAGATACATGTCAACAGCTATATCTGCTTTATAGCACTAGTCTGTCTTCAGTTCGCCAGCACCATAATGTTCACAGAACATGAGCTCTATCTGGATCTCAGATGTTAATCTAAAAATCACTTGAAGGTTATTAGTAACATTAGTACATTATTCATAAAAGAGCTATGCTGACCTTAATGTCAACAAGTGCTTTATTTGATTGTCTCATTAATATAGTCATTTAAATGCACTTTTATTTATTTTATTATATTTTTATTTTATTATTTCAGTTTTATTTATTTTGAAATGTTTAATTTTAATAGTTTTATTTTTGTGTAAGTTATTTAGTTTTTTTTTGTTACTATATGTTACTATATATAAAATATCTGTAAATCTGCAGTTTTCCGCATTTTCTGACTTTTTGTTCTTTTTATGCTTTTGACTAACCAGGAATAGTGAATTAACTGTAAATTTTCAAGCAGCCTCCTTTTTTCTCCATTCAGTAGTTGCTTATTACAGCATTAAAATGAAAACAAAAATCTCAATTAACAGTATTTGAAACTTTTTAATGTTAAAGGTGGAGCTGTTAGTTTATTCAAATTAATTAATTGATTAGACTTAAAAGTACTGCAAAATGCATTGTCCATTATTAATCCCAAACAAATCTCACAAATGAAACAAATTTACAGATTTAGGCAGATTAGATTCGAATTGTAGACAACATTCCTCACAACATCCTTTATAACACAGACGTTATTGCATAAGCAGACTTAAGGCTGGGTGATAAAACCAGTTTCATTATATTATCATTATAAATCAGTATATTTACTGACTGAACACTATTGTCATTATCGATAAAATAAAGTCGGTACAAAGCTTCGGTATAAAGCACTATCCTGTATGTTTATTAAAAAAGGTTGATGAACGCATGTCTTGGAAGCAATGCCAACTTTTCTGAATGCTATGTCGGGACTGCAACGCGCTTCACACTTTGTATGGAATATACACATCTCCGTAATAATGCAGACCAATTAACTCATACAAACACAGTGGATCCAAACACTGCAGCACTTTACTTTATACTTTTCTCCATAAACTTGTATTAATGCTGCAGCAATGGTTTGCACGTTTGTTGCCCACTGAAAATGGCTGATGGTCACCTAGTTACAAAAAAAAGCAGGGGAGCTTGAGCACAAGTGCAAAACACATTGAAAATTGTAAAGGAAACCACACACTTGCACTTGTAACTTCAGGTCAGAATTAAGGCTGATTTTAACACATGCAAAAATGAGTGCGGTGGCAGGCAGCAGTGAAGAGATGTACTGTAAATAAAAAAGGATGTCACCAGAGTGGCTCTTTGGTTTCTTGTGCATCCCAGCCACTAGCACCCCATCTGAAATAGATTTTAGCATAATAGTCATCCAACTTCATAATTTGTGATGTTGCAATACGCATTTAAATAATGATGGTTAATTCCTTTACTTGAAAGCTCAGATTTGATTATCCTAATTTGTTATGTTGACAGAGTTTGAGGTTTACTGTATCATTATTATTGACATCTTACAGATGTTGATCTACCTTAAAGTTTACTTTGATTGCTCAGCATTTGCACTTTGCACACACTTTTATTTTCATTTATTAACATTAATTATCATGTTTAAGAGTCTTTTTAACACTTATGTTTATTTTATTATAAAGAGTATATTTTGTTTAAATATTTTTGTTTTTGACTATTAAAACTATTAAAAGTGGTAAAAAAAATCCTAATATTCCTAAATGTATTGTTAAAAAAGTATTCAATAATTATTAATACCGAATGATATTAAACATGATATTGTGATCATTTGTTTGCAAAATCACCCAGCCCTAAGCAGACTCTGAAAAAAAATAAGATCATTCTGTATAAGAATTAGACCTGAATATTGTGTTAACATTAAATGACATTTTTACATTTTCATTAATTTGAATGTATTTTTAATGTTCATAAAGACTGTGTTGGTTAGTTCATATCTGTTAACGTTGTTTTACCAACACAATTTTAAAGCCTTGGTATGCAGTGTTGTAAAAAAAAAATAAATGAATGAGTGAAAAGAAGAGAGAACCCAGTCCAGGAGACTCGGAACAAGCAGAATTCCTTTATTGAGACGTGTTGGTTAATCTGCAGTCATACAGCGTCTTCAAGGTGTCCAATGTGTCTGCAAGAGCTTTCTAGAGGTCCGCAGTCTGCAAGTTCTTTCACAAGTCTCTCACAAGTCTCACACAAGTCTGAATTAAGACAAAGATGTCCTGTCTATATTGTCCTGTTAGGAGGAGGGGACATGGCTAAACAAAGCATGCAAATTAATAGTTGTGGTCGGCATGGTAAACTGCTTCTCAGGTCTAATCTCATCATGTGTTGGAGACAGAAACCGCCTGACCATTTGATCGAAAAGAGAAAACAATAGACACCCCATGCTGTGAAACTGACAATTTGCATTACTTTGGCTTAGCCTGTAATCAGAAAGATAAAGGTTAAATGTCCCTCCTAGCTGGGATGTTCATGAAATTATATAATTAAAAACCAGAGAATATAACTTTTTAGTTATACGTAGATTATTGTTAATTTGAAATTAGATGATAAAAATTTATATTTCCACAGTTCCCCCTTTGAGAGTTATTTAAAAACTCTCACAAAAAAAATATAAATTTGTAAGCTTTCCTAAAACCATTCAATGGCTTCTGTTTGATAACAGAAGCCCCATCTTCTAGTCATGTAACTTGAAAAGTTACAGGCACATTTAACTTATTCTGTGTCATTTCAATATCTACATAGATGTAAGTGTAGATTTCTAAAACTGTTCACACGTTTATGACAATCAGTTGTAATGTCATAAATCCTACATGATGACACAAAAAATCATGTAGTTAAACTGCAGATCTTCTGAAAGTCCATGGCTTGTGAATAGTGTTCAGTCTTTTGTGAGGTGTGTTTCTTGTGGTTCTTCTCCAGCACAGAGTTGATCTGATGACTTCCTGTCATTCCTGGATCTCCGTAGTGATGCTCTGGTTTAGAGTGTTTCTTGAGAAGATGCAGTGTTTGTGTTTACCTGCACACAAGAAAACAAGGAAACGGCAGACCAGCAGTATTCATGCATAGACTTGTATGATCATACAGTTCGTGTGTCTAGTTTTTCAGGTGATCGTATAGTGGTTGTGTTAAGTTGGTGATCGTATAGTGTTGTGTATTTTCTGTCTCCTAATCTTAAAGTTATGACACCAATAAAACAGTGAGGTGAGGATGGGGGGAAAAAACAAAAAAGAAAAGGGAGTCTTCACCACAGGGTGCTGCCCCTGAAGCCTGTTGCTTTCAGTTCTGCCCTGGGCTCCTCACTGGTTTGTGTGTCCTGTTCTGTCCCTGAGTGTGGTGGGCAAACTTTAAAATGTGTGACACAAACTATCATTCAATAAATATCAGTCCTATCAGACATCATAACATTGAATGGGTAGTGATTGGAAAATGTGTTAAACACATTCAAGGCTGTAAGTGGACTTAAGCAGAGTTCCCCAATAAAAAGGAAGAAGTTTCCTTTGTGTCTTTTTTACAAAGAGTCTTTCATCTTAATTGTAAATGAACTGGGACATTAAGCACTCACAGCCAAAAATGGTTAGCATCTTTGTGGACAGCTCAATGGATTTAGTGATGAGGGGAGGGGTATGTTGAGGGCATTTAGCAAACTGTTCAGAAGTTGATTTACCCTGTTCATCTCTTTAAAGTTTTTTTTATTCTTTCTACACTCCTCATCCAATGTCCTTTTTTACCACAGTAATGACAACAGATATTTTTCCTAAGACATTTGTGATTTGATGTCTTTTCTGTGTTGACCTTAGTGGCGGCTGCTTCAAATCTGACTCTGTCTTTAATGTAAGAGTCTCTTTCCCACAAAGCTAAACTGTTCAGATTATTTCTGAGAGTGGTGGAAGACCAGGTGATGTTAAGAAATGGCAAAGCTTGTCTGTATTCAGTTGCAAGGCCATCTGACCAGATGCGGACTAGGGGTCCCTTATCATCTAGCACACTGTCCGAATTATCAGCTAATCCACTGTAAGTTATGGCGGATTGACAAAATCTCTCTGTGAATTCATTCACAGATTCATCTTTCCTTTGCACACAACAAGTCACTTTTGACCAGTCGATCTTTGGGCCAACAATGTTCTTTAGAGCTTTCAAAACACCCTCTCTCAAATCATCCTTACTGGCATGTTGTAATTTAGAGGTCACAGTATGCTCAAAACTGTTGAATTCAGATTCAGTGAGAATTTGAGACATTAGCTGGGTGACTTCTGTTAATGACATGTCATAAAGACGCATTTTGCTGATTAGTGCTCTGCTAAACTCTGCAAAATTTGTGCGTGCTGATGGTAAGCTTTGAGACAGTCTGTCTATTTCTCTAGGTTCTAGTGTTCTGGAAACTGTTTGAATTTGAACAACAGAAGTGTTGTTGTGTGAACTCTCAGTTCTCTTAGATCTTCTGGCACCACAAACCTCCACTGAACCTATGAGCAAATCATTTGCTGACTGGATGGGAATGTCTGTTTCAGAGACAATTTGTGAGTCAGGATGTTTATTATCAGGCTGACTAACCTCCTCAATGTCAGTTTTTGATTTCTTGAGGTTCAGTTGTTTTGTTAATGAGGTTATCTTAGCATGAAGCTCTTGGATCTGTTTTCTAATTCTGATTTAGCTTGAGCTTGTTGTTTAGCTCGAGATAAACTGAATTCTCTGTAGCAGCAGATAATGCCTTTTACATTGTTTTTGCGAATGCATGCATCAAGCACTTTCTTGCATTCTTCTAATGTCCAAACATCATCTGGGTCAATGCTAAATTTCTTTGTCAAATTTAGTCTGACTGACTCCGTTATTGAGTCCATGTGCTGTCGTAGCAGCGATTTGAAATCCTGATCTGACAATAAAGGAGTTTTTAAACTACCTTTTTCAGTTGTAGTGATCAGTCTTGTATTCTGTCTGAACATTTTGTGAGCTTATTATCACAAAGTAAAAATACTAAAACTTTTCAGATGAAAGTGTAGTAATTTCTTCTCTGGCGAAACAGAGGGTAACAATATTAGCACATGTTGCTAAAACTTCCTGCCTGAACAAGAGATAACATCAATTAGCTTGTATAGCTAAACTTAAACTTCTCTGGTTGAACAGAGGTTAAACGAAATAAAAGAAAAGAAAATAGCACGTAAGGCTTTACTTCTCTGAAGAGAGGATAACTTTTTAAAAGAAAATAGCACGTAAGGCTTTACTTCTCTGTCTGAACAGAGGATAAACTGTTACTTCTCTATTGAAATAGAAGATAACTTTTTGTTAAACAAACCCTGCAGCTGTTTGTTTACTTTTCTCTGATGGAGCAGAGAATAACCATGTGTATAGACTGGTCTGTATGGTTCTTTTGATAGAGTGAAACTCACCAAATCGAGGTTGAGCTGAAAAGATTCAGTCTGGAGTGATCTGATCTTTGTATTCAGGTAGCTTTAATGTTCATCAGGGTTGTAGTCAGCAAATAGTTGAGAATTTGTGACGTCCGCTGAGTGACTTCAAATTGCCGTTGAGCTGAAGATTCCGTCTGAAGAAGTTTCCTTGATCTTGAAGGTTCAAGTTGAATTTCAGGTAGATTTCAGTCTTCTGTGGCAAATTGTTGAGAATTTGATAATTTTAGTCTCTATCCGGCTCACGGCACCAAGTTGTTGTAAAAAAAAAATAAATGAATGAGTGAAAAGAAGAGAGAACCCAGTCCAGGAGACTCGGAACAAGCAGAATTCCTTTATTGAGACGTGTTGGTTAATCTGCAGTCATACAGCGTCTTCAAGGTGTCCAATGTGTCTGCAAGAGCCTACTAGAGGTCCGCAGTCTGCAAGTTCTTTCACAAGTCTCTCACAAGTCTCACACAAGTCTGAATTAAGACAAAGATGTCCTGTCTATATTGTCCTGTTAGGAGGAGGGGACATGGCTAAACAAAGCATGCAAATTAATAGTTGTGGTCGGCATGGTAAACTGCTTCTCAGGTCTAATCTCATCATGTGTTGGAGACAGAAACCGCCTGACCATTTGATCGAAAAGAGAAAACAATAGACACCCCATGCTGTGAAACTGACAATTTGCATTACTTTGGCTTAGCCTGTAATCAGAAAGATAAAGGTTAAATGTCCCTCCTAGCTGGGATGTTAATGAAATTATATAATTAAAAACCAGAGAATATAACTTTTTAGTTATACGTAGATTATTGTTAATTTGAAATTAGATGATAAAAATTTATATTTCCACACAGCTAATGTATAAAAGTCTCTCCTCTTACTGGTTATTAATTAAAAATACGAGAAACACGAGCTCCTACAAGATGTACTTGTTTCTTCCACTCAATCTTCCTCAGTCTCACACCAAACACTATTACACATCAACAGCAGCAGCAGCACAGACTGCAGAGAGCAATTATCTGTCACTTTGGGGAGCCCATTCACACCTTACACAGGAAGACCACCTCTGACATACAGCACAGAAAACAAGCTGCAGACACAGTACAGGTACAGCACTCGCTCAGCACTGGCTTGACAACAAATTAAGAGCGCCGTTTTCCTTATTCTTTTTTATTGACAACTCATTCTTTTTTTAAACACTTTTTTTTTCTTCACCAAAACTTTTGTGTCCTTTGTGAAGGAGCTTTTCTAATATTCTTTCACACTTTACTGGGGCTTGTCACATCATGCTAAAACAAGAGTTCTTTTTAAGATGAGAAAAGATTTAACAGATGCAGTTTCATGTTTACATTCATGCATTTTATCCAAAGTGACTTACACTGTAAAAGATGCTTTCAATCATGCATGCAGGAATGCTAAAACAGGAGTGCTGAGGACCTGGAAACATTTGTTGTCTCCATCTTTTTTGCTTTAAAAATATGCCTGCCCGATGTTTGATTGTTACATAAAGAGATAGGGGAATTATACCAATGGCACAGGATTATTATATCATTGTGCTTTAAAAGATTAGCTCCCCCTAAATGTAAATTATGTTAATAATTACTCTCATAAGGTTCCAATCCCCTGAGACCTTCATTTATTTTCAGAACACAAATTAAGGTATTTTAGATGAAATACTATGGGCAGTACAACATATTGCCATTAGAGTCAGCAGGAATATATATATATATATATATATATATATATATATATATATATATATATATATATATATATATATATATATATATATATATATATATATATATATATATATATACAACTATTGTATTTCTTGTAGTAAACATGCACCCTGACAAGCACAAAAAAGATTTTTTTGAGCTTCATATGATTACAGTTGAAATCACATGGAATATTTTGATGTTTTTGGTTCTTTTTCTGGACTTTGTTTTTCCATTGACCATTGGTGTCTATGGAGAATGAAGGTCATTATGCTGACACAATGGCATCTATAGCTCCGCTCTTTTGAAAAGCACAATCTCATTTGAATTTAAATCGGCAATCACCAAAATAGCAAATTTAGGATCTAAGCCTAAAAGGGTCAGTTTCCAACAGTTATAAAATATTATTTGTGTGGTATATTTATCTGAAACTACACTGTACATACTAGGGATGCAACAATACAGTTAGCCCACGGTTTAATACATTCCTCAGTTTTTTAACACAGTTTTCGGTTCGGTTCGGTTCTCATGGCTTGACACATGTTTTTTTTTATTCTATAGGCAATAGGAATAGTAAGAGGTTAAGGAGAAAAGAATGAAAACGATTTATTGCAATACTCATTTTGTTTTACTTAAAAGCCAAGAAAAGTACACTAGTTCCTAATACTCAAATCTCACAGTTGCTGGTAGCCCATGTACATACTGGGGAACACATAAAGTCCTACACTTCAAAAATAAACAAACATGTGAAATTAATAAAGATACATTGGGCATTTCAAATAAACATATTTGAACTTAAGTAAACATAAATAAACCATCTTAATTATCTTGGTGCTGGAAAAATGCAAGACTGTTGTCTGTAACGCGGATCTAGTGCTCTTATAAAATGACAAAAGCCTTCATCTCCAATCACTGAAAACGGCTGCAAATCTTTAGCAATTAACACCCGCACTGTCTTTTTTATTTTTATGTGTCTCTCTGAACCAGTTGGGTATGTTTGCTTAAAAGATTCAGCGAGGGACTGTTGCTATTTGGAGGACTTTATTACCTTCTCTGCTATCCTGCCTTCAGACAGTGATATTGCTAGGTGATGGCGCTGCAGATGTGCAGTCATGGTTATACATGTAAAACAATGCTTGCACACAGTTATTTTTTGTTTACCGTTTTTTCTTTTATTGGCATTATTCTTACCGGCAAAACCGAAATGTCCTCACACCGCAGATTTGAAAGACGCCGACGCTTTGTCGTACTGTTGCCTCAACCTCACTTCACCGCCGCTCGCAATGTTAATGTGTGGAATGATGGTCAAGCGCCCCTCAACTTTAGAGCATAGTGATTGGATATTTACTCGCGGGGAGGAGTTTTCTCATCTCAGCTCATGAACTTACAGGCACACACAGTCAATTCAGGGAGATAAAAAAATCACATAAATTATTTAAACGCAAAACTAAGAAAACCACAAAGCAATTCACAAGCGCGTATTGAACCGTGGAGATCGTACTGTACGGTTCAATGTTATATTGAGAACCGTGGCATCCCTAGGGATATCAGAGGCTTATTTTACATCTTGTAGAAAGAGGCAGAATTGGTCTACTCTATTAAGCTGATTTAGCACAAGTATAAAATTGGCATGACTATTTAACATTTTAGGTGTAAAAACTGTAAGATAATAATACATATTAAAATATTATTTGATCAATAGAAAGGTCAAACAAAAACATATCTATAAAGGTTCAAGACATCCTGAAGTACTTTTTTTAACAGATTAGTGTGTGTTAAGCCTCATTAAGGACAACATTAGCACCTGTCAACTTTAATTGTGGCCAAAACTGGATAATTTCGAGCTTTTGTCAGCTAATTTCATCTTACGGGTTTAAAATAATTTTTGGAGCGGGATCAAAATCAGTGACGTAGCACGAATCTGCTAGTGGAGTGATGACGCTTCGGTTTCTCATTATTATTCATAGCAGAGGGTTTTTTTTATCCTATGAGAAGACCCTGCTTCTTATTTATTTATGACTGCAGGTCCTTTCCGAAGGCAAGGCACGCCAGGCTGTAAGACCCAATAACTGAGTGAGGCAGCGTGAACCGTATGTGTTTGTTTCCATGATCCACAGAGTTTGTTGCGTGTTTTTCCCCGCAAATACTGTCAGGGCCGATACAGCAAAGCTGTTTGTGTGCAGTTAGCACTTTTGTCAAGAGAGCTGTATGAGAATTGGAGAATAGTGGACTTTGTCTTTTTTTTTTTTTTTTTTTTTATTAGAATATGCAAAAATCATACAAATACAAGAAAACGTCAACAAATAACAAATACAAAGCAACGAAACAAAAACAAAACAAAAACAACAACAATATAGTCATGTACTGGTATGTGCGTGAGTGTGTGTGTGTGTGAGTGTGTGTATGCATGTAAAGGTAACTTGGTGGACAGGTCAGAGTACATACATAAGGAACAATAACAGTCAATAAATGAAGCAAGTGTCACAAATATAGATAAAACATATAGAAAGAAACCAGTCAGAGGTAGGGAGTAACAACAATGCTTATTAATGTATGATAGTAAAAATTAGAGTAAAAAGAAAGAAAGGACAACAGTAATAACTGACAACAATAATAATAAATCACAAGTGCTACACAAACTACTACTACAAAAAGTTACTTATATTACAACTACTACTGCTTCTACTACAGCCACAACCACGACTACTACTACTACAATGTCTACTAATACTGATACTACTACAACGACTACCACTACTGATACTACTATAGCGTTTGCTACAACTAATACAACATCTACTACTACTACTACTACTACTACTACTACTACAATCACTTCTACTACATCTACATCAACAACATCTACTACTGATATTACTACACTAACAACGACTACTACTACTACTGTAACTACCACACCATTACTACTTCTGCTACTACTTACATGAACTACTACTTCAAAAATCTCCGTAACAATTACTCAATAACAATCGATACTATTACACTGTCTACTACTTCAACTACAACTACTACTACTACTACTACTACAACAACTGCAACCTTAATAATGATAATGGTATAAATACTTGTAATAATGATAATGGAAAGATAACAGGACAAGTCAGAACAGTAATAATAATAATAATAATGATTTCAAAAAATAAAAGTAATACCATTTATGACAAAGGTGTCGAGGAGAGGGGAGGATGGGAAAATCAGGGAGAGGACAAGTAATAATAATAATAAATAATAATAATAATAATAATAACAAATAATAATAGTAGTAAGTAGTAAGTTTGAAGGGGAGATAGAGGAAAAGAGAAAATAAACTAATGATAATAAACAAAAATTAATAAAACACTTATAATAAAAATAAATAAATAAAATAGAATAAAAAATAAAAACAGAAAAGGAAGGGGAGGAGTAGAAGAAAAAAGAAACAATAAGAGAGAAGAAAAATAAAGTTCAGCAAACAAAGCAACAAGAATAAGCCAAAAAAAAAAAAAAAGAATAATAATAATAAAAACTGAATAAATAAAAAAGAAAACACTATATCAATGCTAATTATGAATTATACAATTCCACATGGAAGGATAATATTAAAGATATGTATGATAGATTATTACTGTAATTTGATAACTATAATATACTCATGCTGGTAATAATACTAATAATAATGATAATAATAAAAATAACAACTTTGGACTTTGTCTTTTAACAGTTAAGTTTGCTACCATTCAGACACATCACCTATTTGCATGCTGCCTGTGTTTAAACTCATCCAGATGACCGGCAGGACTAATGGTTGTAATAGACAGGGCAAGAGACCTGCAGCACTGCAATCCACTGTGTCTGCACTAAGACCAGGGGGTTGAGAAGGACAGAAGTCCTCCTCATTTATAGTGTTTATAAAAACATGACTATCTTTATAATGATAACAAATTGTGGTTACATGTATATGAAATTATGAATACAAATGTAACAGGACATTAAATATACGTACTGTTCATTTCTTTGCATTTTAACTTTAAACAATAAAATCATGGGTCTGCTCACAGTTTGTGTCTTATTTTGTGAGCCAACTGGTAACAGTTGTTCGCTCCCCTCCTTTTTTCTCAGTTTTTTTCCTGATCTGCTGGCTATGCCCTTTAAAAAGTGTAAATGTGCTTATCATAAAGATAAAACATTTTATTGATTATATTGTGTGTGTATAAATATATTTTTTTTCTTTTGTACAATTTATTGACCACTGAATTATTTTAAAAGTAGATACAGCAACTGGCTTGGTCATAAATATCATGTCATGAGATATCATGAGTGACAGTACTTATATGTCTAAAAATCTAAACACAAAAGGGGGGCAAATTTGGATCTGGCAAGACATACCTAATAAACTTCCAGGTTTTTTTTTTTTTTTTTGTTGAAAAAATGTACTTTTATAACCTGCCTGTAATATGTCTGTAGTTCACCTAAACCAAGTCAATCAGACCTGCATAAGACGGAGAATGCCTACAGCATCATTTCATTATGCTGTGAAGGTTACTTTTACACTCCTGATCAACTTTATTCTACATTTCCACCACATTAAAAGCTAATTGCATCTTACTCGACTGCAATCTTCTTCTTTCATTTAACACACTTTGAAAATTTAATTCATATCTTTAATAAAGTGGTGGTCTCATCGTTTGAACATAATTACACAGCAGTGATATCAGGCAATAAGTATTCTGTCATTTACTGGCATTATAAGTGCAGAGGCCAGTAAAAGACAATAGATGTGTCTGTGACTCTGTAATGTTTCAAGTCTCTTCAAATACCTGTGATGATTGAAAGGTTGCACAGATTCAGCATCATTAGTACACTTCTATTTTAGGAATTTCAGAAATTGCTAGCAGCAATTCATATGCTTGTGATTTCAGCTCAGTTAGTGAAAACTTTTCAGCTCATCAAAATAAACTGCACTAAAGATATTCAAAACAACACAATCATTTCCCTTCGCAGCAGAAAAGGTTATGCGTAATCATTTAGATGAGTAAATATTAAGCCAGAAAAAGAGATGACACAAGGCATAATGATTTTTTTTATCTGAAAATCTGCCCAAACAAGGTTATCAGATCTCAGACGCATAGCAAAATGCTCTGAAGGGGGTTATTTTGCTGTAATGACTGAGTAAATGTACATTATCCCACTTACTACTTGCAAAAAATATAAATAAAAAAATACTGAGCTGAAAAGAAATTGTACAGTTATATGTGAAAAAAAGACACTTAGGAGTGACACAAGAAGGACTGGACCAACACATTGCAGGAAATTGGATGTCAGGACAATGGTGAAATGAACAGTTTAATGGTCATTGGCTAAAAATATTCAAATGCAAAATGCCATTACTAACCAATCAAAAAGGACTCTTCCACAGCGCAGTTTAATCATTTTGTATAATGACTAGTAAACTGCATAATCTACCATTGCAACATACAGCTTATTTTCCAAAGCTGTGCTAGTTTACTGTATCTCATATCATTCTGCAGTCTTCCGAAATAATGCACTCAATTAGATCAATTTGATAAGCATTTCCTTTATTTATGTCACTCCAAACTCAGTCCTGGAGGGCGGGTGTCCTGCATAGTTTAGCTCCAACTTCCTACAACACATCTGTCTAGTAAACGTAAGAGCTTGCTTAGCTGTTTCAGATGTGGTTAATTGGGGTTAAAACTAAAATATGCAGGGCACCGGCCCTCCAGGACAGAGTTTGGACACCCCTTATGTAAACAGTCAAGAATTGTTAACTAATGCTCTATTTACTGAAACAGGCAGGTTTGACCAAACATTACTTAAAATGTTGCATTATGGTCACATAATTCCTGCACCAGCTACACATATCAATAACCCCGTCATCTTAGAATTATAAGGTTCTATCTAACATTTTTGTCAAAATTGAGTTATCGACATATTCTTATATAATAAATAACAACTTATTTACATTATGGGATGCTTTTTTTTAATAATTTGTTTACTTTTTAAGACTTTTTATTTAAAAATACAAATGATACACACATACTGTTTGATATGGAATGCAAAAACTTTGAAGCTCAATATCTCAAAATCATTTAGAACACAGATAGAACCTTATAAATTTAATGTAACAACTTGTTTGACCGTATTTAAAAGTCCTTAGATTTACCAAAAACCCACATTTTGTAAGATATCACCATTGTGGTAAACACTGTTTGATACTTCACATTTGACTCTTGATTTCTTAAGCTATTTTCTTCTAGCCTGCCATAACTATAACAAGAGAAATAAGAAGAAAGCAGGCCAGATGTAGAGGTTTGATTCAGTAATTCATCTTGCTAGTGAATTTGTTCTTACATTCCAATGGCATTATGGTACTTATGATGACTTAACCTCTAAAAATAGTCATGTGGTTTGACAAAATAAGATCAAGCAATGCTATGAAAAAAAATAAACACTACTTAGCTCACACAATCTGAACACAGACATCAAGAATTACTGTAGGAATCTCAACAATGACATATTTCTTGCTGCAATGCATGCTGGCACTGCACCATGAAGCACTTCACCATTGTTGAGATTCATGTGCTGATTTTTAATTAAAGTTTTTTTTTCTAAAATGATGCATGTTCAACATGTTTGCCGTTTTTAAGGATGTGTATTCACAAAGCATTAGGTCACCAGTAATTTTTTTTCTTTCTTTTCATTTACAGTAAGTGATTAATACCAAATAATTTGAATTTACTAATTATAAGTCCATAATATTTACCAGTGCCAGGTTA